>NC_136712.1:18733125-18854944 GCF_947650265.1 Symphodus melops
ACTGTAGCTTATGTAGCTAACATGGAAAATTGCTTGTATTTATTTTTTTGTTGTTGTTTTTCTCTTTCCTTTCTTTCTATTTTAATTGTTTGATCCTTTCAAAAGCCAATTACCACGAATCACCACGTTGCTACGTCCACATCATATAAGCATTAAATATTTAAGTAAACAACCTTCATGATCTTGATGATGATTATTGTGGTTGATAATGGCCATGAGGATATTTATGTTGGTTTTAAAGCTGATTAGAACCATCGATGTTGTTCTCGGCCTCCGCTCACTTCCTGTGCGTCTAATCGGACTTGAAGGAAGAATATGCGATGATCCGGTCCATGTGGCTGTGTTTAAGTGTTGTCGACATATCTTCTGGCAGAGACGTGTAGTTCAGTAGTTACAGTTTCTTTGACTTCAGGATCAACAAACACACGTTCCAGTGTGTCTGTAGCTGCGTGAAAATGACAATAAACGTCTGTTTAGTGATTATTTTTTATGCACTCACTCGACAAACAATCGACTCTGAGAAGGGAAGAGTTACGGCAGATTTGATTAGAAGCTATTCTCCAGCCCTTCTCAGTTTTCCATCACAGCTCTGTTGTGGAGAGTGCAATTACTTTCCCTTCAAAACGGCTGACTTGAGAATTCGAATCTGCAGAGATGAGACCATAATGTGCAGTTTTACCTGATGAATGCTGCAGCCAGACACAATTCCCCCGTCATGGAGAATCTCGACAAATGTACCATGGCTTTGCCTCCTCTTCCTCCTTCCCTTCACGCATTTCTTCTTCCCATCATCCGTCCCGCTGCTGCTGGGCTCGGTGTCAGCGAGTTCTTTTCCAGTCCGGGTTTTTCTGCCAGCGTGGCCGGTTTGGCGAGGGCAGCTGGTGGATGCTGCAGACTCTCCTCGATGCGGTGTGGCAGAGCTGGCAGAGCTGGCAGAGCCGGCTCAGCTGGCCGCTCTCACGGAGACTCAAAGACTCTTCTCATGTCCCTCCAGAGGGGTCAGAGCGGACACGTTGGCAGAGCCGAGCAAACAAACCTCTCCTCGTCTCTGACTCAGCTGAAAGTAGGAATACAGATGCACAGACGCACATTAACCTTATCCAACCTTGAGGACGGAGCTGTGGAGTGTTTGACGAGGCAATCTCGCTGCTTGAATGGGCCTATTCTGTCAGAAATTTAGCTTACTGCATCCTCTCGGGAGTGTAATTGTGCTCATGGCAATCTGCCTGTTACATTAAGGGATTGTTGCACTTGGCCTGAAAGTGTCCCAAAGTGGAGTGGAGCGTGAAGGTGCCACATCCTTATTTTATTTGGTTATTCTGTGTATCCCTGTGGAAAATCTGCTCACCAAACAAATTAAGAAAAGACGTAAAGAGGCGTGACCGAAGCAGTCCTTCATCCAACATCAACATTTTAAAATCAAATGTAATAAAATCAGACCTGCGACATGGTTTCCCGTCCCTCCAGCTTCTGAGGCCGTTTAAGCGCCCTGACAAGTCTGCCTGTCTTTGAAGGTCAATGACCTCAGTTATCGTGGTGTGTTTCACCCTTTTCCGGCCCGTATATATCCGTTGGCCTTTCGGCAAATTGAGCGTGTCGAAGCTTCAGCGGTGAGAGATATCACTGATCTGCTGTTCAGCACACAAATCAGGTGCAAAAGAAAAGAAACAGAAGGGAGGGAAAGAAAGATCTCCAATCTTTGTTCTTTCTACGAGCCGGACACGGAAGCTATCAGCGCACGCGTCATCGGAAAACTGTCAGTAACGATGGTGCATCACAACGTCAGGACTTCTGAGTCCCACCCTCCCTACACACACTGCAGCCACCTGCAGTCATGGTTATTTCCTCTCGTACAGGAAAAAGAGCAGATGTGCTGTTTGGCTGACAGCTGTGGAGTTTGAGGTTTGTTCAAGTCCAACTTGAACAAGTTCCAACTGGAGCCCCCCCCCCCCCCCCCCCCCCCCCCGCAGCCTCGCCCAGAGAGATGGACGGACTGACTGAGCGATGCAATCCATCGGCAACGCGAGCAGAGATGAAGAGTGGCCGTGAATTTAGCCAAGGATGCATCAATGCCGGTTTGTTTGACGAACTTTCATCTTTAAGAAACGGCTTCGTCACTTTGTGTGTGAAGGGAGAAACTGTGTGCAATCAGAAGGGTCTGAAAACTTCAAAGGAAATCTATTAAACTCACTTTCAGCTTCCATTCTGTCTGTCTGCGACACCGAATGAGCGGCTCAAAAACCTGCTTACTTCTCTGATGCTAGCGTCAGCAAAATCCTTTTATGTCTACCTGAAACGCTTCCTTTCAGCTGCTGTCTCTTTAAGCCCCTCCCCCTGTGTGCCCACTGTCCTCTGATTGGCCAGCCCTGAGTGAGCCTCCTGGTGGGCGTGTCCTTGAAAGAGCTGCCTTGGTGGGCGTCTCCGACAACTCCATGCTTTGCTTTTAGTCGTCGGCAGAACTTGAGGTTAGCTTCTCGCCAAGTTCTCGTAACGTCTCGTTCAGAGCACGAGACAGGATCACGCCAACAAATGCTTTTGTCACGTTTTTAAAAAAACATTACCGAGGTTTAGCATGGACGTCCAACATCGTAACATGATCAGCAGAATAGATTTTGCTATTTGGAGCCATTTTCTTGGATAACTTTGAAGGAAGCGTTTGATAATAATCACAAAGGAAATGATAAATGTGCAGATCTTTGTTATGGAGTCAAAGTTGGTTGAAGCAAATTTGTGCCAGATTTCAGATACCTGATCCATTTTACAAGGAGGCAACAAAACATTCGGCTGTTCTGGAGTTGAATTCAATCTCGACTGCTTTCTTCGACCCGACAAAACCAAGTTAGAAAAGAAAAAGGACATCCGGTCTTTGCCTGTTCGGTACCGGCTGTAGCATGAAAATAGTCCTAATGTTGTCACCGCCTGAATGTTTCATCCACATTAAACTGTAAAACTCTGTGACACATTTCCCCCCCCCCCCCGCCCCCCTCTCTCTCTCTCCCTCCCTCTCTCTCTCTCTGAACACACACACATTCATAAATCCAGCTGCTTTCCAAACCGCAGTGAGCGTAGCGTCTGTGGCGCGGTGTCTGGCCGGGTCACGCCAGGACGCGCTGAGTCTGAACATGAGCGAGCGAGGGCAGGGGGAAAGGGAACAGGAAGAGAGGGATGAGGGGAAAGAAACTGATGAAGAGGGGAACAAAGGAAGAGGAGGAACGAGGCAGGAAGTTATGACAGCGGTGGAGGGACTAAAGATCACGCGAGGGAGTCGAGGATGTCGAGGAATCATGGCGACACAAGGAGAATGACACAGATCCCTGAGCTAATGGACTGAACTAATTCAGAGCAGGGAGTGAAGCTTAAACACATTAACAGAGAGGGTTTTATGGCGCTCTCTGAGATGACTCGCTGCTTCTTTTTGGAACATCTGCAGCAGAGTGTGTTTGTGGTTCTAGAAAATGAGGAGCACATTTTCCTTAAAGCCTGTTGCTTTCAGTCAGGAAGAGGATGTTGACGCTTGTCTATCCTCTCTTCCTGTGCTCCGTTTGTTTTTCTGTCCGTCTCTTCTCCTGAGGCCGGATAAAAAGGAGGTGGCAGTGTCTTCACACTGGTTTTTCACGCTTTCAGAAGACGTCAGGCTGAAGAAACGTTAAAGGCCAGTTAAGATCTGAGTCTCACACACAGAGAGAGAGAGAGAGAGAGGTGCTCATGTTCACCTTCCATGTGTGAAACCTTTAAAGTAGCTTTACATCACCTGCAGATCAAAACTCTCTTTTACACTGGCGTCAGTAAAATCCCTCGTTTCAGCCTCTGACTGGGCAGCTCTATGGACGCCTTCCTGTGGGGGCAGAACGCTGCAGGGCTGCCAGGCCAAGGCGGCTCTCAGCCTGTGTGAAGACGTTTCGCCTGCTTTCAAGCGCCGTCTACAGACTGATCCTGGTATTACTCCCACACACGAGCTTAAACTTTGCCCATGTTAACTGAGTACATCCAGCTGTTTACAAAATGAGGAGAAACAGAATAGATCAACCGTGAGTTTTCTGAGAGTGGTAAATTACACCTGATGGCACAGAGTTCAGTATCTTACCCAGGGATGATGCAATACTTTAATATTTCATGCTTTCCTCTCATTCAGGACATCCTTTATTAAATTTTGGCATTTTAAAAGGCTCCCTTCGATGCACTCCTGTTTAGCCCATAGGCAGCATTTCATCCTGTCGTTTTATGATAGGGGCGACAAAAAAGGCAGATTTGCAGATTTTTTTTTTTTTTGCATATGAATTTGAGAAGCTAAAATGTAAAGCTGCTCCTGTAGGACTCTCGGCTCTCGGTTGCAGTTTGATCTTTGTGTGTTTTTTGTGTTGTAAAATGGATTTTCCCTCAGAAGCGCTCGCCGTAGGAGTTCACAGCGCTGAGGCTGTCTGTGAGAAAGCCTCTCGCCCCGGTTATTACGTCCTGAAATGAATGTATTTATGCCTTGTTGACATGAAAGGCTGACAGCACACGCAGCACCTTTAAAGAGATGAGTTGTTTGGGAGCGTGCTTACTGTGCCAGAGAGTCAAAACCACACTGAGACATGCACGTCATAATAACACAGAGGGTTAATGACAGCTGTCTGCTCCTCCCTCCCTGTCTGTGAAGCCCAGCTGTCCTCCGCTTCTTTTATCCCCTGATTGTCTTTGATAGACAGGAATCGATGAAGGGTACAATATCTGGACCTTGACTTTTCTTGGCTCACATTCAAAATCAATAACTTTATTTATCTCCAGTGTAGGAATTGGTTTTGCAACACAGCAAACAAATAAAAATGCAATCTGTTTGATGAAAGATGTTGCAAAAAATAAACTGTGAGAGTTAAGGAGGGACGATGGCGGAGAGCAAATCCCAAAACAGCCGTCCCTCAGTTACAGAAGATCTCAACATCTCGATGCTTTAAAGGTGTTTTTGAAAACTTGCATGATTTTGAAAGTAGCATTCCCTCAGTGCTCTGTCTGCACCCCCTCCCCTCTGTGCTCCCTCTGAAGCCACGCCCCCCTCATTTACATACACAAGCGCCGTTACTCCAGAAGGTGACCTCAGCTCATCTCTACGAGCTTTGAGTGTGAGCTAGAGCACGGGCAGGGAGACAGGGAGGCTGTGATTGGTTCATCAGAGAGCAAGGAGACAGGGAGGCCGGTGATTGGTTCATCAGAGAGCAGGGAGACAGGGAGGCCGGTGATTGGTTCATCAGAGAGCAAGGAGACAGGGAGGCGTGTGATTGGTTCATCAGAGAGCAGGGAGACAGGGAGGCTGTGATTGGTTCATCAGAGAGCAGGGAGACAGGGAGGCTGTGATTGGTTCATCAGAGAGCAAGGAGACAGGGAGGCCGGTGATTGGTTCATCAGAGAGCAGGGAGACAGGGAGGCCGGTGATTGGTTCATCAGAGAGCAAGGAGACAGGGAGGCGTGTGATTGGTTCATCAGAGAGCAGGGAGACAGGGAGGCTGTGATTGGTTCATCAGAGAGCAGGGAGACAGGGAGGCCGGTGATTGGTTCATCAGAGAGCAAGGAGACAGGGAGGCCGGTGATTGGTTCATCAGAGAGCAAGGAGACAGGGAGGCCGGTGATTGGTTCATCAGAGAGCAAGGAGACAGGGAGGCCGGTGATTGGTTCATCAGAGAGCAAGGAGACAGGGAGGCCGGTGATTGGTTCATCAGAGAGCAAGGAGACAGGGAGGCCGGTGATTGGTTCATCAGAGAGCAAGGAGACAGGGAGGCCGGTGATTGGTTCATCAGAGAGCAAGGAGACAGGGAGGCCGGTGATTGGTTCATCAGAGAGCAAGGAGACAGGGAGGCCGGTGATTGGTTCATCAGAGAGCAAGGAGACAGGGAGGCCGGTGATTGGTTCATCAGAGAGCAAGGAGACAGGGAGGCCGGTGATTGGTTCATCAGAGAGCAAGGAGACAGGGAGGCCTGTGATTGGTTCATCAGATTGGTACCTCGTGGCAGACATTGGTTGAAGTTTTTACAGACTTACAAACTGAAACAGATGACGGATTTTTTTTGCTCCTTTTTCAGAGAACCTGAGTTATTTATTTCTGTCAGGACCTAAAGACTATCTCAACTCAAAATCTTAAAAAGTGAATCTGGAGGAGATGACTGATCTTGCCTTTAAATCCGTTTGTTTGAACTATTTTAAATCTCCTGAGAGACGTTGATGTCGATGTTAGCGGTGCGTACTTCTTTCCTGGATGCATTCTTCTTTTTATTATTATTAAACCGTTCCTTGTAAAGACCCTGAAGTGAACCACTTGCTCTGCTGCAGACACTAACCACCTTATCGAGCACACTTTTGTCTCTGAAAGTCTGAAACAAGCAGATAAAAGAGAAAGCGAGCTGCGACTCAATAAAAAAATCAATAAAACATTGTCATGAGAGCCGAGCCAACCTGAGGCTCTGACAGTCTCCGGAGACTTAGAAGATAGCGGCGTCTTCCAGGTACACCGTGTCTGCACAGCTCTCAGTTTCTGTGAGGTAAAGTTCATAAACACTTCCTGTCATCAGTTTGGTGTTTTGTGGAGAGACGTTGTAGCCACACAGCATCACAAATAATCTTTTTGGCACGAGCAGTTTGATTCATTTATCAGCTTTGTTTAATGTCTCTGATGTAAGAACATCGATCCGACGCTAGAAGGTGGAGCGAAACACTGCAGTCTGTTGATTGGTCGAAAGGATCGTCACTTCCCGAGCGACTGCATCAAACACAACCACGGCGTGTTTAAAGTCCTCGCCGCACGCAGCCTTCTCTGAAACAAAGCTGGATGGAGTTTAGTAATAAAGAGTCACATGTCAGTGACCTGCTGGATGTCTTCATTGTTTCATTCATTAAGTAATTAGCTGCTTTTATGTAGCTGACGCGGCTATCGGATCCGACTTACACGCCGCTTACCAAATATGGCACGGTTAGCTGTGGAAACAGGATCAGGCTTTATCAGACTGTCCTGATCCAGACCGGAGCGCTGGGTGGAAAACGCCCTTAAAAACTCCTCTGGACTTCAAGCAAATGGCATTTTAGAAGTTTTTATTCTGCATTTTTAAAGAGCGTTAGTTGCTGAATTACATGTTGAAATGATCACTGAATAAGGAAATGATCACGTCAGTTCAAAGCATCAACCGTCTTTACTGAAAGTCTGTCAATGTGTGGAAAAGAATCCATCTCCACTCGGCTGCTTTCAGGATCAAATGTTCCGCCTCGGTGGTAACATTGAAATTCAAACAGAGACTCTCTCTCTCCTGCTGCAACAAAAAGGGATTAAAACATCAATAAGACTGCTGCTGCTGCATCATTCAATCACTGCAGTCAATCTGCGTGTTTCACAAAACCTTCTCCACCAACACTCAGAGTTCACCTTCGCAGGCCGAGCCGCTCGGGGAATTTAATGATTGCAGAGAAGTGGACCGGCGTTGCGGCGGTGTTTGAAGTTCATGCGGACGTTTAAAAAGAATCTTTTCTGGGAGAGCGATAACGCGCAGCCGGAGGGAAACAGACACACCGCAGTGAAAGTGTCGTCATGTTTGTTGACCAGCGACCTGTGTTGACTTTAGAGAGCTGCGACAGTTAAACTCTCTGCTGTTCAGGAAGGTGGGCGGATTCATCTCTTCTCCTGTCGATTTGTTCTCCGTACATTTATTTATGATTTAGATGTTAATATTGTTGCACACAATCGATCTTAAATGTGAAGCTGCTTCTCCTGTTTGCATTTCGATGGTTGTAAAGGATTGATGTTAACAAAGTTTGAGTGAGCACGGAGGGTTTTCAAACTGTCTCTGGTGGGAATGCTCCGTAACATGGCATGGATTTGTCTTCCATTATCTGCACCAATATTTCTCCCATCAGCTCCCTGAGCGCCTCTGGCACCGTCTGCCTCTTCGCCACTTTGATCCGGATCTCTCTTTTTTCGGCCTCCTCCTCTGATGTTCCTCGTTTTGTATCCCGGTCGCTCTCACCAGGCGGCCCAACAGAACCTGGCAGTCATCTGTCACTCTGCGCCTGAGAAGGAACCATCTGTCCTCTTCTTACTGTGTGTGGGAGATATGTGCTGTGCATGTACCCGGAGGTTACCCGTCTGCGTGCTTCATGAATCATCAGTGATTAGGAGATATTTATGGGGGGGCCGGCCAGCGTCTGTTACCTGCTGATAGAGGGAGAGGAGGGAGGGAGCACACAAAGAGTGACAGAGAGGGATCGAGGGGGGGGGGACACATGCACAAAGCTTTCACACTTCCCTCTACTACCAGCTTGCTTTGCAGGCGGGATACGGTTGCCATGGCGACGGGGAGAGAGGAGAGTAGCATCCCAGTTGGCAGTCGAAACACAGTAGTGGAGCAAAAGTGTGACTTCTGACAGAGTGAGTCCAGAGGAGCTTTGTAGAAGTTTATTTTCATACACATATCGTGCCGAGGTTTAAAAAACTTCTGAAGGAGAAAAAAAAAAAAAAAAGAAGAAGCGATGAACGAGAAACGTCTGTTTTATAAGATCGCTTTCAGACGGGGAAAATAAGCGGCCAAACCAAGGTGCATTTTTGGGTTTATCTTCTGGGGTTTTGAAAACGTTTCAGCAGCCAAACAATGTGTAATTTTCTCTCCCGAGAGAGGCCGTCTCGTTTGCGTTGAATTTGCAAACATAAGAAAATTTGTTGAGTTGGAAATTTTCCATGTGGCCAGAAAATGAAAAGGATTTTTGGATGGAATAATTAAAGATGACACATATCCTCTGAGAGCAGCTTTTGTCTCTAATTATCTCTGGAGGATTTCATTTCAATATAAAGTCTCTGTGAAGCAGCAACATGGGGATTTACATTTTCCTCCACTTTAATTATATTTGATTATATTAAACTCAGCGCTCAGCGGTCCTGCAGCGATCCTGCATCGTTTGCTCTTCATGCAAATGAACACTTCTCGAGTGGAGAAGAACAAACACTTCCACAGCATCTGAAAAGCATCGTCCCCATCACAGAAGCACTTCTCTGTTTTCTTCACTTCCTGTTGGTTCTTCTTTTTAAGTTCCTGACAGTCAAACACTTCCTGCATGAGTGTTTCCCCTTCTGCTCCGAGGGTTTGATCCTGTTTGACTCTTACTGAGAGACGCTTCATCAAAAATCACAATGTCAATCAATCACGATGTGATTTAAATTTACTGAAGGGAGTTTTGTCAACTTATTCTAATCTTATTCTGATAATCAGGTTTGCTAACTTTCACTCAAAACGCTCCACGTTTAGACTTCAGGCCTCGGAGTAAGAATCTAACCTCGGAGGCTTCGGACTGCTTGGGAAGCTTTTCCCCTTCACGTGCCCGATTGAACGCCACCACTTGACACGTAGCGCCGGTTTCTTATTGTTATTGCTCACATTGTTAAAATAGTCAATAAACTTGTGTCAGCGTCAGCGCCCAGCGTTGGTCTTAAAATGAAGCATTCTTTGTCTGTTCAAGACGCTGTTACTGCCCAACTCTGTGTAAACATGGGCGGAGCCTGTAGCCTTTGAGTAAACAGCTACAACCTACCTGTCTGTCAGTCGACTCAGAAGCCCGCCCCAATTATTCATAATTCTTAAATTATAATCAAAATGGGTGAAAATAAATCCTCCTCAGTAAAGTAAACTTCCACATTGACTTTGTTGGCGACTCTGGCTGCAGAGTTCTCTGTATTAGAAAACAAACTCCGTCTGCATCCTCTCCTCTTCTCTGTCTTTAAACTCCAGCTCTGAATTTGTAATGTCTTTGGACTCATGTTTCCTGTCCCGGTGCCGCTCAGGATCGATTTCCCTCTCATCCTCCTGCCAAGTCAGGTTTGTGATGAGCCATCGATCTGACTGAAGGATAAGAGAGACACCTCGGATGCTGCTCGGTGTCCCTGCTCTGCGTCTCTCAGGGTCCGGCGGCTCATTGAATCACACACAAACACACGGGCGCTAAAGGGCCATAATTTCCCCCCTGCTGCCTATTTTAAGACGACCAGCAGTCCTCGAGAAAAAAAACACACACACTATAATTTAGCGGTGCATAAATGCAGAGTTCGGAGTGTAGGCGGGATTGAGTGCACTGAGAGAGAGAGACGGACACACGAACACAGCGGGACGACACGCATCCACGAGTCAGGCTAATGCTACGTTTGCTAATTAGCTCTGTGCATTTCCTGTAAGTTTCTCTATAAAAAGAGAAATAACACAGCTCAGTGAAACGGCTCGGTGCTCACATGGAGACGGACGCTTTTTGTTGGTCTTCTGGCTGCCATTCTGTCGGTGTGTGTGTGTGTGTGTGTGTGTGTGTGTGTGTGTGTGTTCATTTAGGGCAGCACAAAGCACAGCAATAAACAAATGAAGGCTTGAGTCGATGGCACGTCCGGTAATCTGTCTTCCTGTTTGTGTCGACGGGAAACAAAAGATTAAAAGAAAGGCGCCGACACACAACCCTCTGTTTGCACGCTTTCCTCCGGGTTTTGTATTCGAGTCCACGAGCGAAAGTGTGATGTTGTCGAGGTGACAGAGGAAGAAGTGAGAATAGTCGGTGGCTGCTGTGTTAAAGTTGTGAGTTGCTGATGAATCATTCAGCACTCGACCTTCGAGAGCATCGAGTGTTTTGTGGAAAATCAACAGAGTTTTGTTTTGTTTTGGTTGAAAGCTGAACCCTTAACTTCTCAAAAGTCTGAATAAATTCATGAGAGTTTGCAGGAGTTCAAGTTCATCTGGTGTGTTTGATGAAAGGTGGTCGCAGAACGCCCGGTCCCTTCACTCGTCTGTGACACGCTGTAAAGAAGGAGGAAGCACAGATATCAGCTGTTTGTTTTCTCGGCCCGTGTATTCAAAAATTATCCTGATTTGGAAATCCTCCTTCTTAGCATTCAAGATGAGGACGTCAGAATGTACAACGGCGTTGTCCCTCCAAGTGGCCGTCCTTGGGTTCAAATCCCGAGGTAGCTCCTTTCCTGCATGTCACTTTCTCTCTCTCTGTCTCTCACTCTAAACAAACTCAACCTTTAAAAAAAGGAGAGGTAAGCCAGCTAACGCTTGGATTTGATTATCAATGCTCTATAGTTTGTCCACAGGGGGCGCCAAAGTCCTGTCAAGACTAAACAGCCTGCAGTGATTCAATACAGCGAATAGGCTGCTTTGTAAGGTGTCCATCAACACATTTATACTCTGCAGACAAAGATGTAAAATGTCTTTTCAAAGGATGCATCAGATATGTGGCTGGCATTGGATCAGAACCCCGATCCTTTGGTGAGAGACGACCCCCCCTACCACTGAGCCACAGCGCCCCCCCCCCCCCCCAAATGAAAAAAAATGTAATCACATGCATATCTCTTTGACTTCCTGGTGGAATATCCGACTGGTTAAAACAGCGAGCGTTTAGGGAGACACACAGTGCGTCTCCTCTGACCTGACAGCTTGTTTGTTTGCACTGTTTACCCCTCAGTGACTTTGCATAACACAAACCCACAGCACTCAAAAGGGCAGGCTCCGCCGAAAGCTGCTTCTGTTTCTGCTCCATTGATTGTTTGTCCTTTTGCAAAAAATTTCCACCAGGAGGAGGAGGACGACGACGACGGCGGTGGTGAAACGATGCCAGCTGGACCGTTGTTGTAGTCTGGTGAAAAAGTGAACCTGCAGGTTACAGAGTGTTTGTAAAGTATTGTTAGAATAAATAAATCCAGATGTTCTCGTTCTGGGATGGATGAGTTTGAAAATCCTCTCTGTGCTCAACATTAAGCCGAGTCCACCAGCAGTCAGATTAATCAACATTAACATCATCTCACAGAATTAGCCTGCACACACTCTACCTCTTTTCTTCCAGCATGTAAACATGTTGATTTATAAAACTGGCTTTTCTGCTTCTCATGTGTTGGAGACTTTCGGTGTTCCTGCAGGATTTTTCACTTCCACATTAGCTTCATCTTTCAACAATGGCGTGTCTTATCATCCGACTCGTGATGAAGAAGCCAATGAGCTAATTTCCTCCATGTCTGAGTTAAGATCCCTTCTCTGGCTGAACGCAGGCATCCCGTGTTTTATTTATCAGACTTAAAGGTCAGGTCAAAAACACAGTTAAGAGCTTGATAATGATCCAACTCGTTAGAGCTTCTCCTTTACATCCTGCATGCATCATTTCCTGTGCATGCATTAAATTAGCATATCTTGCCAGGAGTGTGAGAGCAGGCGAGGATGTGGAGGTTACCGAGGGACACGTCCTCAGAGTGACTGCATTAAAAACAGAGACGAAGGAGAAAGCATTAAATGTGACACATTTCTGAAAATAGATGATCTAAATGACGAATGTCTCCGAGACTAATGATAGAGCGATTAACATTCTGATTACAGATGAGAGGTTTAATGGCAGGTGTTTAATTTAGAAATGAATTCAAAGAGCAGTATGCAGAGGATTTTGAAGGGAGAAGAGATTCCTACATGATATTTAATCAAACCGTCTCTGGAGGATTCAATCAGCCGTCACATGAAGATAATTAACAGAAATATAAATTAGAAATATGGAAATTTAGCTCCTGGTCAAATAGATAATCTTAAGAGAGTTTTTATCATCCGAAGAAATTACTTTTTCTGAGCTCTTACCTGATTAAGATGGTAATTACGTACTTGAAAATGTTTTTGCTGAATCTTTTGGAGTGAATGCAACTCAATCAATCAACCAATCATTATTTGTATCGCGCCAGTTCATAAACATATTTCAAGATGCTTTATTAAAGAGCGTACGAGATGCTGAAAGGATTTCTCCTTTCTATTCCTCGAGCTCCTCCGGTGCAGGCCGTGCATAAAGAGGACGACTAACGACCAAGGCCGAGGCCGTGCACAGGACCAAGTCTTTGTCCCACATGGTCTTTGTGCGTTGAATAAATAAATACTAAATACAAACAGGAAGTTCTGATTCACTGATTCGCTAGTTAACCGGCTGGAACAGCCGCAGCTGCGTTTGAATCATTGAAAATAATCAGACACACGGCCGCTGACTCAGCGCTGCTCAGCCTGATGGTGACGACGACGACCAGACAAGCGGTTGTTTGGATTCGAGGAAACTCGGAGGGCCCCCATACCAGCGTTCATCACTGAAAAACAATCTGAATGAAATGTTTCTAAAGTTAATTTATTCAGGTTGAGTTATTCAAACCTCTCCCCCAAAGTGAGGGCTCGACCAAGTGGCAACCTCCTGTCTTGAAAAATAAAGTGTTGAATCGTGCAGTTCCTGGAGTGTCCACTAGAGGCTGGGTCCGGGAATAATCATGTTTACAGCCTGCTACAAAAATATCTAAATAGGTCTGAAGTACGTCACGCTGCAGTACCTCACGTGTCCACTCGAAGGCTGGCTCCAAAACCCAAAGAGTCCCCATTAATCCATAAACATGAAATAAAGACGTTTACAGCGTGGTGCAAGAACAGCTTCAGTGTCCACGGCTCATTTTTACAACTCCTCAGTTTTTGAGTTCTTCATACTGCAGGTCTGTGACGATGTTAAGGCGAAGAGTTTAGTTAGCGGATGTCGCTAAGTTGACTCAGAGGAGGGTGCGTTGTGGCTGCTTTCAGGGTGAACTTTAACCCTCCAGATCTGTTTCTAGGTTGGCGGAAAGTTTAGTGGAGAATGAGATAATGACTGCTGGGCTGTGCATCTTCACTGGTCTTATCGATTCAGTTCCATATCACCATGTACCAGGCAGCTGAATGTTTGCAGCACTTTGAGTCCAAGACGAATGATCCGGACAATTAAGTGTATCGTATCCCATCGCACCGTGTCGTATGGTTTCATGAGGCATCACGATGGGTTGCATCCTCAGCTTTCACTGCATGTGGCTCCTTCTTCATCAACGAAGACGAGCAGAGACAAAGATATGAACTCCCTTTTAAATGTTCAAATTGGTTGTGACGAGCTGTTGTGGAAGACGATACATGTGTTCCTGTTTAAGGGGCATATCTAATGAAAACGTGTTTTACTGTTTCATCTTCACATCCAGGACGATTCATGGAGACGTCACGAGTGTGCGTGAGCAGGAAGGAATAATGAAGCAGCGGGGGGGGAGCCAAAAAGTTAATAGGACTGTTTCTTTGCGGAGGCGTAATGAGGAATTGATTTTGGTAAATGTGAGCGGAGATGAAAGCAAAGTGGCAGCACGCCGCTGCGGAAACGCCAACCTCCCGAGGAACTAATGAAGAAGAAAATGACAACATACAGTCCTGGAGGCGAGCGGGAGCGCTGCGTGATAAACAACCTATTAAAGGAATTACGCTCCAAATGGTGTCCACGTGGCACATGCACACACACACACACACACACACACACACACACACACACACACACACACACACACACACACACAGATCCATCAGTAACTTCTCTGTTTACCTGTAGGGGAAACAAGTTAAAGGTAATGAGGAGCTACTGTGCAGATAAATAATGTGTCAGCTTGTTATCTTTGAAGACTTTGTATTCAAACACACACACACACACACACACACACACACACACACACACACACACACACACACACACACACACACTTCTACTGGTCTTATGTGTCTATTGTTTGACCTGCAAACAGAAACACACAAAAATAGCTTACATGTAGGTTTACACACTCTCCATGTGAAGACACACTCCGAGTACACACCACCTAAGAACTCATTTTATAGTGTGTGTGTGTGAGTGTGTGTGTATGTGTGTGTGTGCACACTGTGCGTTAACTGGAGCAGCCTGACACACAGTCCTGCACAACTGTGGGCGTGCACCCAAACTGCACACACACACACACACACACACACACACACACACACACACACACTTTCCCTGCGCTCCCTGCTGATTAAAGTTTAAAATTATAGTCCCCTGACTGCCTAACTTGTTTGCACTTCAAAGACGGACGCTGTGATTGGAGGAGGGACGTTGATCACATCGTTTCTCTCCAATCAATCTGTCACCCTCTCTTTTTACTTTTCTCCTTCCTAACGAACATAACACACACACACACACACACACACACACACACACACACACACATGAACAGACGTTCCTGTTTGTTCAGATCATGAAATGGGTTTCTCTCTCAGGGTTCTTTTATCCTCGTTTCGTCACAGCGCTCCGGCTGTATAAATCCTCTTCCTCAGTGCAGAGAAGCAGACCTCTCTTCATGATGCAACAGCAGTGAGAGACTTAGAAAATAACAGTTGGTTTCTATATTAAGAGTGTGATTGGTCTCGGTGTCCGTCTGCTGCAGATGCTCGTGCATGAATTCAGATTCCTCTCAAAGTTTTGCTCTAGTTCTCGTTTTGTGATTGACAGATGGGAGGTAGAATCCCTGCAGGAGTGGACCTGGACTTCATCACACAGTCAAACATGCACAAAATCAGACGCTGCGAATGTGCAGCGAGGGAAGTGCTGCAGGCCCGAGCTCAGTCAAACACTTTACCATGGAGTGAGTAGATTAGGGAGGGTTGTCGGCTCAAATCCTGCTGCGGATCAAAGTGTGGAAGTTGGTCTGATGGCTGGAGGGAGGCCAGGTCACTTCTTTTGTTGCACGTGTGTGAAACATATCACAGCTAAAACAACTATGACTTTTTCCCCCCTGTTGTACTTTTTCTCTTCAGATTTGGTAAAAAAAAAAACAACCAGCACATGCATCCATTCATGTTTGTGTTCAGCGTAGCAGAAGTGACGTGCGATCGATTGCTGTGAGAAAATGAGTGTTTGTGCTGCAGATCAAAGAGGCCGTCCTCTGCCCCCTCCGACAGGACGTCACATCGATCCGTGGGCATCGATATGTTGTGTGGACGTTTAGTGACTGATTGTTGAGTCCCTCTCCTCTGAAGTGAGGCGTGATGCTGAGCTGGTGTTTGTGTGAAATCAATCCCATTTCTCTTCCTGTCAGCACCACATGGACTCTGTTCTCAGCACATGTTCGATTGCTGGAGCTGCTGGACTCCAGCCGGCCTCTTCCTCCTTCATTTTCGTGCCTCAGCAGCTTCGGTTGCACAAGCGACAAAGTTTAAACAGAGCTGACACAAACAGGTGAACTCGCGCTGCAGCTGCCGAGGCTGCAAAGGAAGGAACGCAGCAGGGTTATTTCTGCGAGCTGCCTCGTCAGTGAAGCTGCACACGACGGTAGATTAACAGCTTGACAAGGTCGAAGAGGTGCACTGATTTGTGGAAATAAACAAACTGTACAGTTGCATGCAAAGTGATGACCTTTGTTTTATTAACTCTGAATGAACCTGAGATTTCCACCCAAAAAAACCTGAAGGGAAACGATTACTGAACTCGTGTGGTCGTCGTCTGGAGACCTCAGTGTGTCTCCGTTTTTACTCTGCCTTGTCTCTCGCACTGGATTTTAAATCCACTGATGGGCTTTTTTTTTTTTTTTTTTACATCATTACGACAATTAGAAAGAAAACACCTCTTTCTAAAAGAACAAATAATTTCATTTCATCTGTAGTTTCAGTTTTATCCTCGGGGGAAGTGAGTGACACGCCTCATCAATAACAAGATAATCTATCAGTGATTTTTTCTTGGTTTTGACTCGGTCTGGGTCCCTGAATGTCTCGGTCTTGTCTTGGTTCTGGAGCGCTCTGGAGTTGTAAGAGGAACTCGGGTCATCTTCTCGTCTGTGTAAATCTCTCTGCAGGTTTGAGACACTTCTGGATTGGCTTCTCTTTCGAAACCTTCTTGTTTGGAGTCCATGATCGATCGTTGATAACGGTCCTCGGGGATTGTTTTCACTTCTGGTCCTCACAAAGCCGACAGAGTCAGTGAGTGAAGGAGTGAAATAAAACACTGTTTTCGATGTTTTACTCTGTCGACATTCACTGGAGATAAAATCTTTACAACACGAGGAACATGCAGAATCTATTCTTTCAAAAAAAACATCTTAATTAAAGGAGAAATGCAATTAAACGAGCTCACACCACAGAGACTCTTTTGCAACTTCATACTGAGGTCTGTGTGTGTGTGTGTGTGTGTGTGTGTGTGTGTGTGTGTTTGTTTATATATGTGTGTGTGCAGCTGGACTGACGAGTGATCTACTGAGCTTTTCTATCCTCGGGTCACAGCACAGATAGATGGCAGAGCCGGGGTCGTCCCCAGCAGTGATTCTTAAATCACCTCAGTCCAGCGTGAAGACCCGGGTTGTAAAACACGCTCCGTTCACCCACTTTATTATATCGGTTCCTCCTCCCTCTCCGTGCAACAAGCCTTTGGGGTTTTATCTCAATCGATCTTCCTTCCCTCTGTATTAGTGTCTGTTTCAGCCTCTGTTTTCCCTCCAGATTCCCAGAGCTTAAGCTCTTTCTCTATATTTAGTCCCTGAGGCCAGCTGTGGCTCCAGAGTGTGTGTGTGTGTGTGTGTGGGGGGTGCTGATCAGGCTCGGAGCAACCCTCATTTGGACTCAGCTCTCCCACAAAAACCTTAATCGTACGGGCCGCACCCCAGAGAGGAGCTGATGAATGAGATGCTGGCGAGGGGAAGAGAAAAAGAAAGAAAAGTGTGTGTGTGTGTGTGTGTGTGTGTGTGTGTGTGTGTGTGTGTGGAGGAGAAAACACACCAACCGAGGAGTGGACTTAAAAAAAAAAAAAAAACCAGGAGAATAAATAGACGGAGTAAAGCTGAAAATGAGCTCATAAAAGCAGCTCATTAGCTTTGAGCAGAAGTCTCATTTTCATCCCCTGAATGGAACAAAGAGACGAAGAGCAAAGAGAGAAAACCTGGCTCACGAGCTGCACAGTGAGAAACAAGACATATTATTTATATCATTCTGAGAAGCTTCATCCGTATCAGGTGGATTTATTTATGCTGCAAATAATTCATGATCGCCTCTGAAACAAGATTCTGCCGCAGTGCTCGTGTCTCTCCGTGAGCTCGCCGTACACAAAGGTAGTTAGAGCGAGCAGCTAACACGCCACCGTGAAGAGCTGACAGGAGACGAGGTCACGGCTGCAGTGCCGCGTGTTTCCACTGATACACGCTCGAACACTTCCTGCACAGATGTGAGCGGGGAATGTCTGCTCTTCAGACGTTTGCATGATTTGCAATTCAGAGAGGGGGTTTTATGGTCAGTGTTTACGATTGGACGATCAGTCATGCAGACTCGCGTGAGTCCGAGCCAGCGTGCGACAAAATCACCAAACAGGCCGAGAGCGTGTTTTTACCCAACAACCCGTTTAGTCGTATCTGGGAGGAACTTTATATCTGCTCGCTGTTCTCACTCAACAGTTGGAACTTTGTCCGACTCACCTTTGAGTGTTTGACATTTTGAGCTGACAGCTCGTCAACACAAGCTCGCACACCGCCCGGACGATGGAATCGGATGACGACGTGTTATCCATCTGGATGAAACCTCCAGCTGGTGGTGTTTTAAACTTTGATCCTAAACATCCTGATGGCAGCAGGCGGCTGGACTCTGACCGGCCTCCAGAAACCGAACGTCTTCAAACGTTTCAGCAGGTCACGAAACGCGACATGTTCTCATGTTCTCATGTTCTCGCTTCTGAGCTGTTAAAAAAAGTACAAAGAGTTAACGTCTGCTTTCGAGTGCCAAATCTTTTTTTTCTCCGACAGACAGAAATCGTATTGTTTAAAATCCATCAGGAGAAGAAGCGAGGACACACGCCTCCTCATACAGAAGCAGAACACACAGAAGCTTCCAGATGTGCTTTGTTTTGTTGCTGAATAACTTTTGTTCTGCAAATCTGGATTTTTCCGTCTGTTTGATGCCATCAGCGCCCCTCCCTCCACCTACACGTCTCTCCCACAGCTGAACTGGGACCAGAAGTGTGCATCTGTACTCTTTTTAATCAGTGTTTGTGTACACACACACACACACACACACACACACACACACACACACACACACACAGAGAGACGCCCATAAATAGAAGCTGGCACACCCAGAGTCGACCTCGGCGTTGCCTATAGATTATCACAGCATTGATGACTGTCATGGCCTCTTGCTCTTTTTTCCCGCCAGCTTCCGAGTGGAAAGTTGTCCCGACGTTGTTTTGTTGTGTATTTGGCCTCCAGCCGGTTGTCAGTGGGTCGATGAAAGGCATTCTGGGAAGTGTAGGAAACCGCCAGCTGAATTAGAAACAGATGGGCTCGGTTTAGGAAGTGCGGCTTCCTCAGATTAGAAGATTTCATGTCAGGAATAACTGAACATATATCACAACACGATGACATGCAGAACATGAACTCCAGTGTCAGATGTGGATTGTTTCCTTTAAGCCTTCTCACTGAGCTACAAAGCTGCTGCACAGCCTGAACAGGGTGTCAAGCGTTTCTACTTATAGGACAAAATGACGGGCTTAAAAATATCAGAGCTGCATCTGTAAAAATGGAAATGTATTTTTTTCTATCCCTGAATCTTTCTTCCACCATCTCTTACTGACTTTGATTTGATGTCGACTGTGAGAAATTCTTTTTCTTTTTTAAGGCTGCGTCTAAAACTACACATGCTCAAAATATATAGATACTGCACACTGCATACCAACCGGGTCACGTGACGTGTTTCCCGTCTGAGCTCTGTTTGATGACCTATTGCATCAAGCTAGACACTGTAGCTTCAGTGTTTAGCCAGCTCTGCATGTGGTGGACACTGTAGCTTCAGTGTTTAGCCAGCTCTGCATGTGGTGGACACTGTAGCTTCAGTGTTTAGCCAGCTCTGCATGTGGTGGACACTGTAGCTTCAGTGTTTAGCCAGCTCTGCATGGGTCTGTAAAGCTTTCTGCGTTCTAACCTCTCTCCATGTTTCATCTCCAACATTGATCCTAGTTTGAGCAGCTTTCTGCTGCTGGAGCTTATTAGAAACATGCAGAGGCTTTTTAGCTCGGGTACAATCACTTCTATCTGAAGCAGTTCCACTGCCCGCTTCCATCGCTGCAACACCTGTTCACCTGATAACTGCTCTCATATCTGGCAAACCCAGGGGCGTCCAAAACGGCCTTCAAAGCCCCGCCTACCTTCTCTGGTCCAATCAAATCCAGAGCATTCAGGAGCAGAATCTAAAGTTAGAAGGAGGACATACTGGCTGCTGCATTGTTGTTTGCAATATTGCTGCCAGTAGACTTCACATCGAAGATAAAGAAGGAAGTAGAAAATGCAAATTGCTGTGACAGTAAACCAGAGTTGCCAGATTTGTCCTTGTGTTGATGCACCTTCCACTCAGTCAGCTGATTGATGTCATCATGGTGTTGGTTGAGTTTGCGCTCTGCTGGCGGTGTGGATGTAGCGCTGTGTCTGATGCTGTTTGACAATCTTTTATTTGTCATGTCGTGTCTCACACTTCATGTTTCCTCCTCCTTTTATTGTGTGTTCGGGGCGGTGGCCTGGACTGCAACAACATCCACAAAAACATGGCTGCCTTTTCAAGGATGAAAGAACAAAGTGAGAGCAGACACACTGGCTGCGTCGACCTTCCAGCGGTTCAGCCTTCCTTAGAGTGCATCAGACAGAAAGAGTCAGAACTTCTGCAAAGAAAGAAAGAAAATAGACGAGGAATGAAAGGTGTGTGACAGTGACAGACTCAAAGAGGCCTTCAGGTGTCGTCTGGAGAACGGAGCGCTGCAGCAGAGAGAGAATAACGACACGTCAGAGCCTGTCAGCCATCCTTTCACCTGAACGGCTGACGCTGGAGCGCCGTGGGCTTCTGACAGGCAGAAATACTGTCGGCTTCACGGCCTTGTAGCAGTCTGACACTCGCACACACTCGGGCGCACACACACACACACACACACACACACACACTCATGCTTTGTCAGAATGTCATCAGCTATTTTACACCCAGCTTTTCTGCTGACTCTCCATTTTCCACTCCCACTCCCACTCTCTCTCTCTCTCTCTCTCTCTCTCTCTCTCTCTCTCTCTCTCTCTCTCTCTCGCGCTCTCTCGCTCTCTCGTGCTCCCTCCTTTACTTCCTCCCGGTGAAAGACCCACTGTAACACGCTCGTGACGTAGATCAAGGCGTTGTGTCAACAGCACGCTAACGCCGAGGTGACGTCAACCAAACGGTGTGTGCAGCTGGACTGACTCGGTGAGCTGGAGAGGGACTGAAAACACAGCTTATGTGCCACGTGTTGGTCTGCATGTGCTGTATTTCATTAAAGCAAAAGCAGCTTGGGTGCTTTATATAATTAAAGTACAACTTTCCGCACACAGAAGGCATGTGTTGTGTAACCCGGAAAACGCTCCTTCTTTATCACATTTCTCCAGGAGCATCCAGAGGAACACGCCTGACGTGTTTATCTCTCTAACATGTATTTGAAAGGTTTGCAGACTTCTGAAATTAGCCCGATGAAGACTGTTTATAGATTTCAGGCTTCCACATCTTCCAAGCTTCCTTCATAAATCGCCACCATACTGGGGACAAAAATTCCTATTTTGAGTTGAGAGTGTTTGGAAGTGTTGAAGGCAGGCGGCATCATTCGTCACGGTCGACGTTCACGACCTTTCCCTGTCTGAAGCTTTGACCTTCACTCCTGTAATTTTTTTTTTTTAAGGATCAGCCATATGTGAACATTTCTTGTAGATGCTTGAAGGGCACGTCTGATACACCAGGTGCAGCATAAGGAGGAGAAATTCACCTCTGAATAAATGGCGGCTGGCAGGAATATAATGCTCTCTATTAAAGCTGACTGAAGGTAATGGCTTTTCAAACCATTATTCATCATGTGATGATGCATTAGACGGTCCCTGCTGAGCGTTTTTACGGGCTGTCACTGTATCAGCTGTTTGATGGATGGAGCAGGTGGCCGCAGGGTCTTACATCATTCCAAACAAACACATTTTGATTTCTGACGGTTAAAAAACGCACTTTCATGATGTGGAGCCGACGCTCGAAGGGATCGCTGGAGAGGAGAGGTCAGAGTCAGGCTGAAGGACTCTGCAGCAGGGTTGGTAGTTTGAACCCAGGCACCACCAATGCTGCCTCATAAATCTGTGATCCTGCCCTCTGAAGGTCTGCTGTATAGCGGAGACCTCCGACGTGGTGTTCACTCTTTCGAGGCCCCGGAGCACCACGGGAGGTCTGCGTGAGACAATACCCGTCTCTGCAGGGAGCAGGACATAAACACAGCAGCTCTATGCGTGTGTGCATGTGTGTGTGTGTGTGTGTGTGTGTGTGTGTGTGTGTGTGTGTGTGTGTGTGTTTGTTCTGTCAGGACGGATGAAAGGCAGCGAAGTTAGCATGGCCTCATAAAATAGAAATAAGCTGCTTGGTGCTCTGAAAGACACAGAGATGCATTTTCATGCAATTAAAGGATTACATGGTGGACACATGACGACGGAGAGCAGCGAGCTTTTAAACTCTGCTACAAAGAGAACGCTGGTTTAGCCGTCCAGTTAGACGTGCTGTTGCATCCTGAAGCCAGAAAGCTGAATTTGATCTTCATCACAAGGACTCTCTGTGATGTTTTCTTTTGTAATATAAGGAGTTGATAGTTTCAAAGGTTTTGTTGCCTTGAGAAGGTAAAAAGGGTTATAACATGGATGGATGCACAGATTTTGCTGCAGGGTCCTTCAGGGAGGCGGCTGGATTTATTCTGCTGGTGATCAGAGAGCAAACATTGATTCTCCCGTTAAAGGCGGCTCCGGGACTCATTATTGTTGCTAATTCGCTTTTTTCTTCTTAGCTTACCCGTAGGTCGCTTCTCTTCCTCTGTGACGGGACTGAGCTGATGTAGCTACCTTTTCTTTCTTAAAGCTAGCTGAAGGGACTTACTGTAAAGGTTTCAGTTTCATGTGTGAGCAGGCTTTGAAGATAATTCAACCTTTTATTCCTGTCACTGATATCAGTAGTTAATGCAGACGACGTGAGTGTGTCCAAACGATGTTGATATTGTCACATGATATCTCCTTCTGACACGTGAACCATAAAAACACATTATTGTGTGTGATTGTGATTCAGCGTCTCTGGAAATCAACACTGACGGAGCTCCGTATTTGGAAATCATGTAATCAGGCGAATGTTTTCTTACATATTTGGGACTTAGTACTGACTGTTGCTCAGTCTGTAGGGTTGTTGGTTCAAGTCCTGATGCCAAGGTTCTGTTGAGCAAGGCACAAACCCCTAACAGCTCTGTCGTGCTTTGTAGCAGCCCCACTACACTAATGCATGTCCACACCTCCTCGGTGTGTGTGTGTGTGTGTGTGTGTGTGTGTGTGTGTGTGTGTGTGTGTGTGTGTGTGTGTGTGTGTGTGTGTGTGTGTGTTGGGCATTAATAGAGCGTGCAACAAAAGACAAATAAATGAAATCAAGTCATGACATCACAGTATTCTGGCCTCCAATTGGTCAAAAAAATTACTCTTGATAAAATCTTTCCCTCCAAGTTAAATGTTTTGGGGAACGCATTTTCCTTATATGGCGTCTTGACTGTCTTAGTTTCTGTGATTTGATTGGTTCGTCTCAGACACGCTGACTCCAGGAATCGTTAATCCATTTTTTCCTCAAAGGTTCCCCAGCAGGAATTAAACTCCTGACCACAGTGTTTGGGTCGTGCTCCTGAACCATTAAGCTACTGAGACTGTGTGTGTGTGTGTGTGTGTGTGTGTGTGTGTGTGTGTGTGTGACCCCTTGGTACTACAAAGTGCTTATCTCTGATTATCGTCGGCCTAGTGAGACTGTTGTGTGAGACTCGCTCTCCGTCTGGGTATTAACAAGCATGATTTTTTAATTAGCGTGTAATCAGCGTGCGTGTAATGAGCCACATTAAGACAGAATTAGAGGTCAAAGGTCACCGCTCCATCACACTCAAGTGCACGCTCGCTGTTTTTTTTTTCAAACTCAGTCGTGACTGCAGATGTTGTGCGCTCAGATTCTGGCCCGTCACAGTTGTGTTGAATGAATCATCTTTCATCGTTTTATTCATCGTCGTTTGTTTTTCATTAGCTCGTCTGTCAGCAGGATGTTTAATAAAAGAGTTTCCCTGAATGCGGAGGGACAGTTAGGCTGCAGGCCAGAGGAGCATTGATTCAACGCTGGTGGAGATCCCAACGTTTCTTAATAATAAACGAATGGTCGTCTCTGACACGGCGAGCCCACGGCAGAGAACGACGTGGTGACGTCGCCTCGCTTCGCCTCAACACGCCTTAGCCTTGGCTGAAAAGTTGCACGCTGGTGTCGCAGTGGTTAGTGCGTGCATCCACATGGACAGAGGCTATAGTCCTCAACGTGGGGCGGCCCGGGTTCGAATCCGGCCTGTGGCTCCTTTTCAGCATGTCAATCCCCACTCCCAACAACAAAGGCACAAAACAGCCCCAAAAAAAATCTTTAAAAAATGTCAGGTTCAAGGGGATTCCCCAAACCCGTGATGAGAGCTGGAGTTAGATGTAACCTCCGAACAGCCAATCACAGAGAGTCCTCTCACCGACCATCTCCTCTGTGTTTCTTTAAGTATTTACAGTCTCATACTAATGAATCCAGCCTGCTGAATTCGAACCATAAAGACAGCGTTTGATTCTGCAGAGGACTCTCGTGCACCGCAGCGACGAGCTCTGCCGCCAAGAATGTCGTGAAAATCTGCACGCCAATTTCCTGAGGAGAAGTGACAGCATCTGTTCCACCTCGAACTTCATTTCTCTTCTTTCGGTTGCTTTGTCTCAATCTGTCTGGACATCATCGCTGGGTTTTCAGCAGCCCCCTTTTTTCTGTAAAGATTTATCTGGAACAGACATTTTTCTTCGACCGCCTCGACCGCCCGTCCTCGGGGATTATTCTGCTCGTGTACTCGGTACAGATACAGCCATGCTTTCCAATCTGATGGAGTGTGTTCGACTGTAAATCCTAAAATAAGCTCCGTGTTGCCTTCACAGAACTGAGGTATCTTTATGATTAGTTTATCATCATCTTCTCCATCCAACTATGAGAATTCATCCAAGACAGGAGTGTGTCACAAAACCTAAAATAAAACATGAGCAGCATGCAGGAAATAATCCAGTGCAGAGTTTTCAAACTTCAACTTTGACCTCACAAAACTCATTTCACAGTTTAACCATGTCGTACATTCACTTCGAGCACTTTCAGGCTTTCTTTGTTTATTATTGTGGACAGAGGAAGAACGGCTGCTTCACACACACACACACACACACACACACACACACACACACACACACACACACACACTCTGCAGGTTTCTTGTTTCGGCATCGGCTCTGGCTCACAGAAACAATCCCAGCTGACTTCCATGCGACCCCACATCGAGTCGAGACCTTAAGGTTGGGATCGCCTCGTGTGCAGCCAGCTTTAATCGATTTCACCCCCCCTCCCCCGGGGGGGCCAAAGGAATAATTAAAGCAGCTTCACATCCTGTTTCAATCATCATGACAGCAGTCTGTGCTTTATATGCTTTCTGGGATTCACATGAGGCAGCTCCTGTGTTGATGATCAGTGTATTAATTAATTCTCACAGATGTTGCTGTGAACGTTTCAGTCAGAGAAGTCGTGTATGTTTGTGTTTGGCGTCTGGGCTCGGACCTCCTCCTCACACTGTCTAATGTGCTTCAGTATATTTAATTAGCACCTTGTTAAAAGCAGCAAAAATAAATCACATGCAGGAGAGGTAGAAACCATGATCTCAAACCTCACATGAAGAGCAAATGAAAAGATAGATAGATACTTTATTGATCCCGAGGGAAATTCAAGACAATAGAATAACAACAACAAGGTAAAAATATTAACTATCAAAACGAAATGTTACCTATTAAAAATTACATACAAACGTTAAAAAAAACCCAACAGAGACAGGACATACAGTAATTAGAAGATCTAACAAAATCAAGACGATTCACTTTTTTTGAGTCTCATTTTGTAAAAAGATAAAAAATCATTACGTAGATACAAACGTGTGCTCAGGCGTGATGGCTGACGATGTGGCACCATGTGAATTTAAGACTATTGACTGGCTTATTGCACCTTCACACAGTAGTTTAGCTCAGCCGATGTCTGCTGTGTGAATAAATGCAAGTAGCTCTTACCCACTTTATTTTTTTCTCAGTATTCCAGAAGCACAAACAAACCTCCGATCCAACATGGCTCCTCTGTGGAGGAATGTTGACGAGGGTTTCATTCGCTCTTCGGGTCACACCTGTTCTCGTTTTCAGTGCCAGTGATTTCTATTCAGGATGGAGCCAGCACAGTCTGCAGCTCAACTCCATGTTTGTATTTTCATGCATCCAAATCAGCAGCACATAAGCCCCGGCACTTCTGCACTTCAGTGGCTCTGTGTGTAATCTGAGCACGGAGGCAGGGGCGGACTCAAACAGCAGGCTCCCACACAACAAATCT
The DNA here is from genome assembly GCF_947650265.1 of Symphodus melops. Lineage (NCBI taxonomy): Eukaryota > Metazoa > Chordata > Actinopteri > Labriformes > Labridae > Symphodus > Symphodus melops. The sequence continues at coordinate 18,759,420 of NC_136712.1, forward strand.
ACCGTCCTTCTTCAGTTCCAGCATCGCTTCATTTACCTCCCTCCACCGCCGAGGAGACGGAAAAGTTAAGGATTTCAGCTGTAATGGTGGGTTTTAGTATCCAAAAACTGCTTCAATGTTTTGTTTTTTTCAGAAGCTTTTCCACAAGAGGAAACGTCTTCAGAAAACTGTTTAGTCTGTTTTCGATTCGTGTTTTGCCAAGAAAAATTGTTGGAATTAAAGATAATGAAAGCTGGCACCAGATACCATTAAAAGAAAAAAAGCAGAATGTGCAGTACATGTCGAGGCGTGTGTGTGTGTTTGTGTGTTTGTGTGTGTGTGTGTGTGTGTGTGTACTTGCTTTGAAAGCCCCTGCTCGGTCTTGGATGTGTTACAGCTCCACTGCTTTGAAATAATCTCTCTTGGACATCCAGAAGGATCTTACATCAGAAACACACTCACGCATGGAGACAAGATTCATACAGAAATAAACCAAAATCACTGATTTTACAAAAACTGAAAGAAGAGCAGGAGCAGTGTGTGCACATATGCATGCGTGTGTGTGTGTGTCACAGTTGGGTATAAAATCCTGCAGGGATGCATTTTCAGATGTGGACAGACAGTTGTGATCCAGCTCTGGTGAATATTGCATGGTCTGCAGAGGCTGCAGTGTTTATTGCACTTAAGAACAAGCTTTGCCCTGAGGGTGGCGCTACAGGGAACTAAACAAGATATGAATTATTTAAGGTCTCTGGACAGCAGGAATGTGCCATGCAAATGAAATTAGAATCTGCTCATCATGGAGAATGATGTGATGATCACTTCTCACCTGGTACGACTTTGATACGCTGTCGTGTTCTCAGCTTTTTTTTAACCGGCATCAAGAATGCTAAGAAAAACTAAAGAAGTGGAATTGAAGATTAGTCCTTCACACCAGAAATATCAGGATGCATCCTCTGCGGACCAATGATGTCGTACTTTAACAGCAGAGAGGGAACTATGATGTGTCGTGACTGAAAACTGTGTCATTTCAGATTTTGAACATTTACCTCGGATGAAATGCGTTCGTTAGCTTTTCAATCAGCTCACAGCCCAGCAAGAATCCAGCCAATCAAATCGATGCTTCTCCCAGTTTGGGCCCACTCCGACCAACTCTGACTCTCCATGTTGAATCGGCAGAGAAAAGGGCGACTGTAATACAACGTAATGAGTTCTGGCTTGTTCTGGTGTTTGTGGCTCAAAGATTTAATTAAAAAAAAAAGGAGTTTGGACCGCGTCCTGTTTGGACGTTCTGATTGAAGAAAATGAAAGGAGTAGTAGTGAGAAAGCTGCCGGTGTAAACATGGCCTCCATGTTTAATGAGTGTTTTTGGATTGTCTCCTTTGAGTCTCTCTTCGTGCTATTTATAAGATCTAATGTCCCGACCAGCTGCTGCACCTCCTCTCCGTAGATCTACCACGGATTCATGAACATCAAAGTATATTTCATGCACACTCGTCTTCGTCTGTTTGAGGCCCCTCCGCTTTTTGTTATTTCCACCAGGACCTCCCGGCCTAAAAATAAACTGTTACTGAGACGTGTTGGATGAAACGAATGCGGCGTGTTCGTGTATTTGTTGTTCAAAATGATGCACGACCGCATTGATACCCTGCAGGGAGATATGTGCTGCGTTCACAAACACACGCCGCACCGCTGCTGCTTCTGCTGAATCAGTTCACTGGGTCAGATAAAGGAACACACACACACACACACACACACACACACACACACACACACACACACACACACACACACAAAATCAAACAGAGACAGACAGATGTAATAAAATCAACGGCGTGAAAAGAGATAAGCAGTCGGAGTGATGCAGGTGTGTCGTAAACAAAGACCCCCACAAGCTACTAAACAAAACACACACACACACACACACACACACACACACACACACACACACACTGATTGAACCACTTTCATTAAAATCAGTGATCTGATAGCAGCCGACTCATCAGCATAGAGACGACAACACTTGTCGGTTAAAACCTTTTAAAATGTTTCACAGCGCATTGATCTGAATACAGCTTAGCACTGGGAAGTGCACACACACACACACACACACACACACACACACACACACACACACACACACACACACACACACACACACACACACACAGAAGCCTTCCAGTTAAGAGTGTAACCTGACCTCTCTGTGGAACTCATCACCCTCCAGTAACCCCCTAAAAACACAAAAAGCAGCACAATATTCATTATCTCAACATCTTTGTGGGATTGTGTGTGTGTGTGTGTGTGTGTGTGTGTGTGTGTGTGTGTGTGTGTGTGTGTGTGTGTGTGTGTGTGTGTGTGTGTGTGTGTGTGTGTGAATTTACCATGATTGGAGGATAGAGCTAGGCTAGCTGTTAAACAAAAACAGAAGAGGTGTCGGAGAATTTAATGACTGAACACGCCATTGTGTTGTGAAATAGTCTCAGTGTCCGTCAGAGTTCTGCTTTTCATTCTCACTTGTCCTGGCTCCGCCCCCTCCTCTCACACAGCTCAGCATGTGGTAGACACTGTAGCTTCAGTGTTTAGCCAGCTCTGCATGTGGTGGACACTGTAGCTTCAGTGTTTAGCCAGCTCTGCATGTGGTGGACACTGTATCTTCAGTGTTTAGCCAGCTCTGCATGTGGTGGACACTGTAGCTTCAGTGTTTAGCCAGCTCTGCATGTGGTGGACACTGTAGCTTCAGTGTTTAGCCAGCTCTGCATGGCTCTGTAAAGCTTTCTGCGTTCTAACCTCTCTCCATGTTTCATCTCCAACATTGATCCTAGTTTGAGCAGCTTTCTGCTGCTGGAGCTTATTAGAAACATGCAGAGGCTTTTTAGCTCGGGTACAATCACTTCTATCTGAAGCAGTTCCACTGCCCGCTTCCATCGCTGCAACACCTGTTCACCTGATAACTGCTCTCATATCTGGCAAACCCAGGGGCGTCCAAAACGGCCTTCAAAGCCCCGACTACCTTCTCTGGTCCAATCAGATCCAGAGCATTCAGGAGCAGAATCTAAAGTTAGAAGGAGGACATACTGGCTGCTGCATTGTTGTCAGAGAAGCTTCAACACAGCAGGTTTCCTTCATGATCACACAGGAAGAGAGCAGCTCTCTGATTGGTCCTTTAACTTTTTTTAAAATAAATGACTAAAGTAAGCCAGGCAGTAAAGACAACAGCCGAGACTATGAAGAGACGAATAAAAGAAACCACGCATTCGTCAGCTGACTTCACAAAGAGAAATGACTCCACTAATTAAACTTCAGGCCGTTTTCCCACAAGAGTTCCCCGACGAACAGAACGCCATCAATTATTTCCACTGTAATTCAAACATTAAAGAAAAGTCGATGAAAAGGAAGAATGTGATGTGGAGGATCAATCATGTGTCAAACATGCACTCTGCTCTCTAAACGCTCCCTTTTTACATGTTTGGTGGCAGCGTGATTCATTTTTCTGTAAATTCTCTGCACGACTGATAATTTACTCCCAGCTGCGAGGAAGAAGAAGAAAAGCAGCCACGGTGCAAATAAAACATGAACCATGTATGCTGTCTGTATTGTGCAGTACAAAGGAGGGAAGCTACTTCTAATGTATTCACTTTGACCGGCCGAGCACAACACGGTAGTTTGGACCTGAGACGTCAATTTCTCCACAGTGGCTGGATCGGATCTTTACCATTTAAAATGCACGAGGACTTTCCGTTCACATCGATTCTCAGGAAATTGTAGCTTATAGGAAGTCAGCTTTACCAATCGTTTTCAATGTAAGAGAAGAGAAAAAAAGAAACCCTGAGAACAAAGGCATGACCTCGTCTTCGTGCCATGCGAAGGTAATCGTTCGTTTGCTTTAGCATACAGATCAGATGCTATCGACCTTCTCGCCTCCATTAGCCATAAAACCTGATTGAAACAGACTTTGCACCAATTCTCTCAGAGATGTCCAAAGTCCTTCGGGGGAAATGTACTCCAGCACTCGAACTGAGGAAGAAGAAGTAAAGGCAGGCTCAACAAAAGAGGCTTCACTGCAGGACTCCTCCAAGGATCTTCTTCTCAGAGTGCTGAGCTGCACTCATTGATTATCCATCAGTTTTGAGATCTGGCCTCTCTGGTGTTTCCGGCCTCTGCAGGGGCCTCAAACTTCACACTTTCAAGCTTAGTTTGACTCTTAAACCCTTCTGAACCCAGCTGTTAGCATTAGCACATCCCTGCTCGTGGCCTCATGCCTCCTCTTCCTCCTCCTGTTCTTCTTCTTCTTCTTCTTCTTCTTCAGAGCGCGTTGCCACGGGCCGAGCAGCAGCAGCTCCTTATGTTCAGCGTGTATTGATAACTCATCTCTTTGAGAATCTCGTCACGTCCACTCTTCCTGCATCCCTCCCTCGGCCTCCGACAGAGCTGCTGTACCCGGCTCATTTTTCACGTGGCGCTTCTCCGTCTCTAAACAAACGCTGTAATATTCAGCTCCATCTCTTACATCTGTTATCAGACGCCTGAGTTTTTGATCACGGGGCCGGTGTTTCTCAAAATGGAGCGACTTTTTTTTTCTTTTTATGGATTACACTCACTGTTAAATTGTGCAGACACAACATGGGCGAGAAGCGAGGGTGTAATGTAAATGCATCAGCAGCTGTGTTTCCTCCGGCTCCCTCAGGCTTCACGCCTCCAGCATCACTGAAAACTTCAGGAAGAAGAGTTTCTACAAATGCTGTTCAAAAGAAATCACAGCCAGGAGTTTGCATGTTCTCTCCACGGTCCAAACCAGGCTCGACGCTGTGTGTGTGTGTGTGTGTGTGTGTGTGTGTGTGTGTGTGTGTGTGTGTGTGTGTGTGTGTGTGTGTGTGTGTGTGTGTGTGTGTGTGTGTGTGTGTGTGTGTGTGTGTGTGTGTGTGTGTGTGTGTGTGTGTGTCTCCTCATGTCAGCTCTGTGATAAGTGATATCAGTGAACGGGATTATCTCTTTAATCCAGAGGTTTGCTTTTAGATAACGAGGGATGTAAAGATGAACCGCTCCTCGATCAAAGGTGTCACCGTTCACGTCGGTACTCTGAAAAATGAATCGCAGTGATTTGATGAGCGTCAGCAGCTGTAGAGCAGGCGTTACCATGGCAACTGCGAGGCCAAACCACACTATCAAGTTAGCTAGTTAGATAGTTAGATGCTTTGGACACAAGAGAAGTTACAACATAAACTTCCTCACAGCACAAAGTACACACACATCACACACACACTCCTATTGCACATATAACATCATTACTTAATTCTATTGCACTCCTATTATTATATTGCACAGTCCCTTTATGAATCTCTCATTCACACACTATCTTGCACTATTTAATAATTTTATGGAGGTAGGTATAAAATACAATTTACATCTATTTAACTTGCATCAAGCGAGTATTTAGACCCGAAACGAGTGCAAGAGCCAAAGAGCTTACAAGGTGAATTTGTGTTTTTTGATGAAGGAATCTTTTTCAGTCACGTCTTATTTTGTAAAATAAAACATTAGAGAATCGTATCGTGAACACAGTATTGTGAATCGTATCACGAGTTCATGGTTACGTCCCTAGTTATGACTGAAATCAGTCTCAGGGATGTTTTCTTTGCTGGTGGCGGCGGACGTCGTTGACTCCACGTCTGGTTGAGCCGATGAATTAGGCGACGCGTTACCCCGCTTATTTACTTCCAATCTGGAAACTGAGCGGACACTCTGTGCGTCTCTTTGTCGTTGGATCAGAACTCCAGTCATGTGAGCCCAGCCGTCCTCTGTCATCATTAGAGCTCAATATCTCTCTTTCCTCAAAGGTCTCTCACGGCTAAAAACGCTCATGAATTACTCACAGCATCTCGTCATCTGAGAGCGTTTCTCTGACTTCAGATGTTTTATGCATTCGACCCTCAAGTGCAGGCGAAGAGGACCGGGGCAGGGATAATTTCACTCTGTGGTTTTTTTTGTTTTAAGCGTCTTTGTTGCTGATCTTCTCCCAGAATGCCGTCTGTTTTTCCACCTGACTGCTTCCTGTGACGTTCTCAGGGTGACAGCCCCCCCTCAGGGATCGGATACCTCCGTCTGATCACGTGTTTTTCCTCTTCACCTGGCTCCATTCACGCTCCTCATTGCAGGGTGGAGTGTGGCGGCGAGCGGGGGCGGGGTGAAGGGTGTGTGTTTGGTGTGTGTCTCCCACGGGGCGTGTGAGAGGAGGTTCACTGAGTTCAGCCTGATCTCTCTGCTCTGCCCGTCTGTATCCAGGCAGAAGTCTTTCCCCTCCTCATCCTCATGTAAGAACCATACCCGGTCTTGTGATTTTTTTGTTTTTTTTTGTTTCGCAGCGTCTGCTGTGGTGCTCCGGTCGACCCCGGCTCATGTGACAGGGTCTCTTCCACGCTTGGCCACCTTCAAAATGAATCGGCCCTCAGTTGACCGCATTTCACTGCTGGTCCATTTCCACTCAGTCAGATTGTAGAGAGAGAGAGAGAGAGAGAGAGAGAGAGTGTGTGTCCCGGGGGAGGGGGGGGGGGGACTATAAACAGCCATCACTTGTTGACTTCCTGCCATCCATCAAAGCCTGAACTCCATTAAGTCCACGTTTCCTTCGTCTCCCTCCGCCTACACCACCCATTATTGAATTGCAGACTTCTGATTTGATGGAGGTTCTTCATAAAACTTTATATGATTTGCATATTTTATTTCCCAACATGCTTATTCAATTAAAGTCTGGGGAAACACCCGGTGTGTGTGTGTGAGAGCTGAAGCATCTCCTTCGACTTTCCCAAACCAATAAAACATGTCCAAACGTCTATTTTCAGGATTTAAAAGGAGACTTTTAACGTCATACGATTCTTTACATTCTTCTTCCCCAGCATGTAAATAATTCAAGTCTGGAGGCTGCAACAATCATGTTTCCGCTCTCTGTCAGGCTGCCCCTCGCTGTCCGTGTGTTTTAGGTGTCTGATTTAAGTGAACATCTGTGGTCCTGTTTCCCATCACAGGCCTGCTGGGTTTGAATTCCTTTCCTTTTTAGAGAAGGGGGATGTTGACTCAGGCAGTGACAGGGCAGCTATGACTCACGGGGTCCAAGCGGGAGATGAGCAGACTGGAAGTGATGTCATGAGCATGAGCAGGCAGAGGGTTAAAGGTTCAAATCCCCTCTGGGGGTCTCGTGCCATTGGGCTTGCAAGGTTTTGCAGGATAATAGAGTTTCAGAAAAGACAATAAATCAGGATTAACTTTCATCTTTTATTCAGAGAACCTTGAACCGTGTTTGTTTTCTGTTGGTTTCACACAAACTTGATCAAAACAAAAAGTACTCTCTTGTAAAGTCAAATACTATAATGTGTGTTTTTTTTTTTACTTGTGCAGTCAGCCTTCACTGGAGAGACAGAAATCAGAGAGCGAGACAGAGGTCGAATTCAAACCCAGGCTGCTCATGCTTTAAGTCCTGTAGCCTCTAAACATGGTGTTCACTGTGTTTTTTAGTGTCTTTATTATTATCTGGTTTGTTTTTTATACTTTTGTTGATCTGATGTGTTTTCTTAAGTAGAGCCACAAGTTAAAGAGTAAAATGTGAAATCCACGTTTTATTTCTCATCTCTTTTACAAAAAAATAATAATTAAAAAATAGGGCATTTGCATTTTTATTATATTATATTATAAGTGACTTTTTCTTTTTTTGGAATAGAGAGAGGAAATGTTGGGACGAGCGAGCGTAGGTGAAGGAACCCAGTCAAGAGTCGAGGGTTTTTATTCTTACATTTAAAATGAATATTTCACTAAGATATCTGTCTGTGACTGAACACCGTGTTCTCCTGCACAACTCGACTTTTTATTCACACAACATTTTTATTTATCAGAGAAGAAAGTTCTCCCAGTCCGTGGATTATCCGGCGTGGGGGAATGAAATGCTGCATCAGCCTGTTGGCAGAAAACAGAGACAAGAATCTCCGACCTGGACTCCGATCTCTTGATTCATGATTTCTTCATCGAGGTCGACGATGGGGAGCTATAATTTGTGTTAGTTTTTGATGAGCAGTCGAATTTTCAGCCACGTTGTCGATCTTGCACAGCCGACGCCTCTGTCGAGTAATGTGTGTTTTTGAACAGTGTCCTCTAAATGTCCAGCAGACGGAGAAGCTGATAAAAATGCAAATGCATGACGCAGCCGCATTAAATCATTATGTACGCCGTTACAAAGATGAGATTTTAGTGCTTTAAAGGCCAACTTTACCCCGAGTTTCGCCTCTAAGGCTGCAATACATGCATCCATAATTTCACAGCATAATAAGATTTTTAAATACCAAGCGATTAGTATACAGTATTTCCTCTCGTCAGGCATTCATTATTGAGCTCATTAATGGAAGACGCCTTGAAGCTGCAAATGTTTTATTTATTCCTCTGAAACAACATTTATCCCAAAGATTCGACCAAAATCAGGACTGCATCCGTCAAACGTGCAATCACTCCCCACTCATGGGGCTGCAATGCATTCTGGTCCTCAGGGTCTTGTGCCATAAGGGCAATATCCTGATCCTACAATAAACCCTTTAAACCTAATTGAAAAGAGACGAGTAGTGCATATTCAAAAACAGTGACACATTAAAGAACATCAACATGTAAATAGGTCTGATTGCTGCCAAATGCCGGGAGAATCACTCCCATGATTCCCCGCCATCCTTGTTTTCATACTGTGCATTCAAGAGTGGGAGCCAAAAACAGGCGATCAGAAGAAGCAGCTTCGTTACGTGCATGACGATTGCACCTGTTACACACACCGTCGTGTTATTATCTCCATCCGCCTCGCCTCGCGTGATGAAGTTCCCGCTGTATTCACACGTTGCTTCGTACCGACATCAAGCCGAACCTTTACTAGCGGGCTGGCGGGATAGATTGGGTAACAACAAATGACATCAAGCAACATGAGAACCCCAAAGCTCACAACTCTCACACGACCCCGTCGCTGTGTGTCAATGAAAACGCTTCTTTCTATCGTTTTTATTTAAATCCTGCGCAGGATGAAGTAAAAGTTCTTCATCAGGTTTGGATTTAATGTGCTTTATCTCTCCGTTCAAACATCCAGCATGTTACCGCAGTGCGTCTGCACAGGACTAATGCATCAGTAATGGAATCCCTCATGTTAAATGAATGAAAGCTTGTTGCAGAGCGATGCAGAGGCTGCCTGCTCAGTGACGGGATGTGAGCTCCTCCTCCTCCTCTTCCTCACCCTTCCTCCTCCTGACCTGCAGCCGCTCTGCTCCACTCACGCCTGTGATGTGTTAAAGCAGGCCTGAAAAAGCCCGGCTGGCTGTTCTGGTGATGTAGACGCTCTCGAGGCGGTCTGATGCTCATCTTTGTATCGACTGATTTCATGTTGTCCCTTCTTCTCCCCCCAAGAAGGACCTGAAGTGACCCGTTTCTGTAATGCTCCAGTGGTTGAAAAGTTTATGCATCTGTCAGCTTTACACAAACAGGGAGATCTTACAGATGCTTTAATGTTGTTGCCAGCTCATACAGCTTCTGTAACTTAACTTCTATGTAGCACAAAGATCCCAGATCTGCACAAAACGGACTGATACAAAGATATGTGGTTATATCACTTTCAAAAACCTAAAGACTCTTCAGGGCAGAAGTAAAAAACATCTATCTGATATTTATGCAAAGAGAAAACCTGTCTTGTCATAATTTATTCATCTGAAAATAGAACACATCAAAGGTTGTTTGTAGCGTAATCAGCTCCTGTTGAAAACACAGATCTGTGTTAACCTCCTCCTGAAACCTCTCCAGCACCGACGCAAGTAAAATACGAACGATCAGTGAACTTGTGAGTTCCTCTTTGTCAGACTGTGGTCTGCTGATTGCACGTACAGTATCTGTGAGATTAATACGGACTGAAGTTAAAGGTGAGCGGAGAAGTCGTGAAGTCGAGAGTTTTATCTGACTCTGAGTCTGAGGTGTGTCTGAGACCGTCCACGCCGTATAATTGCTTGTGTATTATCGTCATGTTGGTAATCATCATTAAGGGGATTAGACTGAGCGCTCCAACCAGGAAGAGACACAAGCAGCCAATCATTGCTGGAGATGTGATTGGTTTTACACACACACACACACACACACACACACACACACACACACACACACACTCACTCACTGCCTAACTTCTTACTGAGCTTTGTATTAAGTTGTGCCAACATTGCTAATCACCTGTATCTCTGCTTCTCTGCTCCGCTTGCATTGTTCATCTAAATCCCAATTAGACCGCAGCACTCCAGCTCTGTGTGGGACGATAACAACCCGACACACACACACACACGCACACACACTCTCAAACGTGGTGTTCTGGAAGTCAGTGTGTAGACCCAATCAGCCCTGCGAGTGTGTGTGTGTGTGTTGGCTGATGTGCAGGCGACCCAGTGTGAAGTGGAACCCCACACACTCTCCCACTGTGAAGTTAAGATTAGCGACAAATTAATCCTCCTCCAACGGCCCATAATCCTTTGCTGAGAGATGGCGGCAGATGTTGTGCGTGATTGCCGGGCCGCACTGAGCATGTGCAGGAGCGGGCCTGCTGCGTACGGAGCCCCTCGAGTGTAATGAGATGCTGAGAGAATATATTAACGCAGTGTGTTATTTACTGAGTGCAGAGTGATGATGCTCGACGACTAAAATGAATCAGCAACAAAAACAAACATTATGGCGTTAGCGTGATCGTTATTTACGAAACACGCATCATCTGTCGAGACGCTAAAAATCACATTTTTACACTTAAATATGAAATATGAGCAGTTGTTTCCCTTTGATGAAGACGCACCGACAGTTCAGTGTTACTTCTTTCATTCCTTTAAAAACCTTTTCACTCCTGAAGTTGACCTTCATGTGATGGTGAGCGCTTCATAAATGCAGGACTTCCAGCGATGAGTGCGTCCTTCTGTGTTGACAGAAAAAGGGCGAGCGAGCTGAAGCACCTGACGAGGGGAGATTGATGGAGAGCAGGACAACACTGAGCTCGCTGTTGTCCGTCACTGTCACGGCTTCAAACATCTCTGTCCTGCTCTGGCGCCGCTCGGCAGAGGAATCTTTGGCTGCTGCTCGCGCCTGGATCTCAACGTTTAGTCCGTCACTTTTTAAAGCCAGCAGAGACGTTTCATCTGACCTTCTCTAGAACGAAGCTGCTTCATTCAGAGAGGCCGAGGTCCAGGAGCATCCCGGGAGGTTCACTGGGGGTTTCTTTGAGTGGTCCCGTCTGATTGTCGTACTGAGCTGGAAGCTTCCCAGCTTCTCTCCACCTGCTTAGGGAGGAATAATAAAGTTGAAATCGGAGCGTTTTGGATGGTGACGAGCGGTTCAGGCTGTCGCTGTGAGAGAATCCCTGCTAAGCCTACTGAAAGCTGAATGTGTGTGTGTGTGTGTGTGTGTGTTCGAGCTGCACCTACAGCTTCTCTGAAGTTGAGAGTACAAACTGGTGTTTGAACTGCCGTGCAGTGAAACACTCGGAGGATTAAAACTAGCGCTGGAGTGTTTGAGTTGTGTCTCCGTAACTTTCCTGGAGATCACAACCTCTCAGGAAAGTTTGTATCTTTTAAAAGACGGATCGGTCGTCATCAAAACGACGAGTTCAGAGTGGCAGCTTTCAGCTGTATAATTGGTTTCATGTATCGGGGTCTAGATAAGGGTCCGGTACACTTACAAAGGTATGCACAGGGCTTGGTACTGTTTCTGAACCTTTAAAGTATCTTCATCTCAAAAGGACTTCACACTTTTAAATGGGATCTAAGTTTTCTTTTTCCTGCTCAGATTTAAGATTTTTTGACTCCTGTGAATTTTCCCAGTATATGTTTTTTTTTTTTTTATGTTTTCTGCAGCTTTTTTTTTTTTTGGGTCCACAGCGTTGATTCGTACTTACTTTAATACTTGAGCAGAGTGTGTGTGTGTGTGTGTGTGTGTGTGTATGTGTATGTGTGTGTGTGCGTGCGTGCACATGTTGATACCTGTCAGCACTGAGGAAATTAAAAAAAAAGAAAAAAAAAAAAAGCTTTTGCTTTCCCATGACCTTGCCTGAATCCGGTCCTGAGGAATTCAGCCAGACGGTGCAGGTGTGAGGATGGTTGAGGGGGAGTGGTTACCATGGCTACGGCTCTCTTCCCACCACCAACCAATGAGACGGGTGTTTGCAGGACACCGGGTGACCTTATGTGTTCCTGTCGATTTTGGTGGGCGTGCACGAGTCATCCAGCGACTGTAAGCGAGGTTTCAGCTCCGCTGTACTGGTCCCACTGTGTGTGTGTGTGTGTGTGTGTGTGTGTGTGTGTGTGTGTGTGTGTAGGATGAACAGTCAGGCAGACCACAGACAGGATTACTGACAGATTAAACAGTTCAACCAATGTTTGGTTCATACCTGGAGGCATCAGAGCGCAGAGATAAGGCCAGTGTGGACGGATTTAAATTACTTGTTTGTCACTGAGTGTGTGCGTTTATGTGTGTGTGTGCGTTAATGTGTGTGTGTGTGGGGGGGGGGGGGGATGAGCACCATATGAGGACAGATGGATTTAGAAATATGTGTTTTTTCTCTCGTCTCATCAGCATATACCTTCACAAACATTGGTTTCTGGAGATTCTCTGGCAGCTGATGAAAAAGCCGTTCATGGATGTGGGCTGCAAGACGAATCGTGTTTTCAGTGGGTTTGAATTGAATTTCCACTGTAAATATAATGAATACAGCCTCAAAGGATTCAGAAAATCTGAGATTCATGAAAGCTATTTGGGTAATTCTCCCATTATTCATCGTAACTGAATAAAGAAGTCTGAGAATGTTGTGTCAGATCTTTAACTTCTTGAGACAAACTGTTTTAGCTCCATCGCTCTCTTTGAAGCCACCAAACTCCATTTACAAAAATAGTGTTTTTGCGTCACAGGACGTCAGAGCTGTTGTCTCCCGTTGCGTCCGTCACTTTGGGACAAAAATGTTGGGATTATTTAAACTTGTCGTTTCAACACCAAACACACTCGCTGGTTCTTCTTTCCCCCAGTGGAGTCTAATAACTCTTTACAGCGCAGATGGAGGCCTGTGGATTCGGCTTTCCAGGGTTTTTTTTCCCCCAGTGTTGATATTGAATGTTTGAGCAGCTGATCCAGCAGAGAAAACAAATCTTTCTGATGGATATGCAGGTGTCTGAAAGCGTCTATAAATCAGGCTGGATTTTGTCCACGTTTGTTAAGTTCTAATGTTGTTAAAGGTTTTTTTTTGCTGCTGCAAAAAGGTGTAAAATAAATCCTTCTCATGCATTACAGAGTTTTTGCAACTGACTTGATTTGCATCCGCCTACTAGCAGGTTTAGTCTACAGAGAAAGCGTCCCTTTTCCACTGCACTGAATGTCACTGCACTGTCTCTTATTAAGGAGTACAGCTGACAGGATGCATTGAATCTGCTGCTTTTCACACCCTGCACAGACCTGCTTCTTCAGCCTGATTCATTTTGTCTCCTGCTGTCGTTAGCAGCCGGCTCGCTGGTGCTAACAGATAAATATCCCCACAGCTCTGTGACCTATCAGTGATACACACACACACACACACACACACACACACACACACACACACACACACACACACACACACACACACACACACACACACACACTGAGGCCGAATCCTCATTACCTGCAGCTCCACCTCCAGCTCGTGTCCACAGCAATCAGTGATCACACCCGCTCTGCTGATTCAGCCGGCTGCTGGGGATGGAGGTGTGTGTGTGTGTGTGTGTGTGTGTTTGTGCTTTCAGTGAAGCGAGCCTAAAAAGCAAATATCCCATGATTGCATTATTGCATCGAAAGCTCAAAGAAAGCAGTAATTGCCTGTTTACACATCAGCACTAGGACTGAGTGTACAGCTGCATTATTAAAGGCTGGCTTTAGCAACAAGGTTATCAATCACGCACGCTGTTTTTTAGTGTGTGTGCATGATTAATCGTGCATGTACAGGAGTGTGTGTGTGTGTGTGTGTGTGTGTGTGTGTGTGTGTGTGTGTGTGTGTGTGTGTGTCTCGCCTGTCTCCATCCTCCCCTCGGCGTTTGAAGGTCACGCCTGTCTGTTGAGACTCGTTACGCTAACAAGCGCTCAGCTCGTTCCCGGGGGCTTCGGCAATGGATCTAGTCTGGGCCAATAGAGGGATTAGGGTTCACATCCAGGGATTGTGGATAAATCTGTGCGCCGTTCTTTAATTTTTAACCAGGAATTTAGAAAAACTCAAGAGCCTGGTATGAAATGTGACCCGAGACCTTTGCTTTGAAGCTCCTCTGAAACGTGAGAGAGCGCAGAAGAACCCTTATTGATTTTTGACGGGAAAAAAGACATAAAGGGGAAAAATACAGACAGTTGCAGAAAGATATCATCATTGTGCTGCTGGCTTGGAAACAGGGACAGACTTGCATGTTTGTTCTTGACAGATTTGCACATTTACAGTTTAGCGCACGAGCAGGTGTGAAGATAAGCAAATGTAGAATTTGACATTATCAGCTTCACACAGCAGATGTGCATCCTCACACTGCACATCGTAAATATGAGTAAACATTTATACAAAGCTACGCTCAGCCGGGCTAATGTGTAGAACGAGCTTGTGACCCGGTATCGCTGACAGGCGGTGAGAGGATTGACCCCTGGGTGCAGACATGTCGGCGATGAAGAAGATGAAGCAGTCTCCTTCTTGTTCTGCTCGTTTGTCCTTTTTTCAGTCTCTTTCAGTGACATTTTGTCGGCACAGATCAGCGACACCCCTGACCCCTCGGGTGCTTGTTCCACTTTGCGATTCATGCTCTACATCCCGCCGTATCACAAGATCACCTAATTTAAAATGTCACTCACTGGCATTTGGAAAAAACGGACACTAATGTATGTACATGCAGCTAGTTGTTGCATTTGAATATTTTTGTCGCTGGTTTAGCTCAGTCAGTAGCTCACATGCTCGATTCTTTGGCTGCAGGTTCGACCCCTGACCTCAGCCCTTTGGATGCATTTCATCCCCACTGAGGATGAACGATTTTAGGAAAAGATTGAATTGCGATTTTTCTGGCAGAAACTGCGATTTCGATTTGTATCACGATTTTCTTCAAATCAAGCTTGTGCAATGTTCTCAATGTACAGTAACATTTACAAACATGACAGGAAATGACATCATACCAGTTAAAACTTTAAATGCCAGAACTCTAAATTAATAAAATAAAAACTTAAGAATTGATTTCAGATTTATTTATTAAGAAGAAACACACAGATGGTGTGATGTTCTTGTTTTTAGTGTCAGTTTGACAGAAATCTGCTCTGAAGTGTTGATATATATTTTGGGCCTTTGGGGTTGCCGTAGGTGACTTAGTTCACTGAAGTTATGCCACAAGAGAAGCTAACAATGTCTCATATTTTCTTCTAGCCATACGGCTGAAACATTTACCTGTGAGCGTCATTTCATGTTCAGATCTTTCATTGTTTATTTTGAGTATGTTTAATAAAGTTACAACGTGAGTCAACAATTGACACATTTGCGATGCTAACCGCTAGCATTCCTATTCAGATTTTCATAGACGTTAGCATCAAGCTTGTTTAGCATATTATGAGATGAATTATGAGATGAATAACTTCTGTTTTGATGTCTGTTTAGTTTTACAGCTTCTTTTATTAAAGACTGGACAAACAAACTTCAGCTTCTTTATTGGAGGAAAACTGTGAGCTATCTGTGGAGCTGTGTATCAGACTAAAGAAGTCACACACGCAGGGGCAGAATGTGTAAATTAACACAACAGCTCCTGGGTCAGTCGGGAGAAGCACTGCCAAAAACCGCGGCTTTGGCGATCACGTGATCGCGTTTTTTGAAATTGCGATTTCGATCAGAAAACGATAAATCGTTCAGCCTTAATCCCCACGCTCTGTTTTCCATGTGTTACGTCTCTCTTTCTATCTTTAGAGGATGAGAGGACCGAAGAAGAGAATCAGGACTTCTGCTCTAATTAATTGTTGTATTAAATCATGGTGAATTATAGCCATTATTTAAATATAACCACTAGATCAATTAATTTTATTCCTGCTAAGATTCATTGTGTGGGTAAAAAATAGTAATGAGGCTTTTAAAATGTTAATAATTGCAAATGTATGCTCCTCAAAGTAAAACAGCTCACTGAGTAATGAAGGGTGCAGGACAGGTAATGTCCTAATGGAGCCGGCTTCAATTCAAAGTTTAAAAAAGTTCCATTATCTCGTTTTCAGGACTGTGCCGTGTAAGTGTGAGCCTGTAGTATGAACATCTGGTCTCTCTTAGATTCTACCGTTATCAAGGAAAAAACGTGATTCTGATGCATTGGCCGATATCTTTCTTGGATTGATCCTTGGAGATGGACAGATTTAGAATAACCCAGTTGACGGGCCGCCATGACGTGACGTCTGTTAGTGTTGTAGTTCTCAAAATCGATCTTGGTCTCGAGCTTTCCAAAATAAGAAATAACTTCATTTCATTCCCAGTTTGATTTTCATCCCCTGATGACGACGCTCTAAATGAGAGACGCACTCAAGATGAGGGTCTCGGTCTCACCAAGTCTTGACTCGGTCTTGAGCAGATGCTGCTTTGAAAGCCATCGAACGTGTTTCTACTTTCAAAATGACCTTCTGTGCTTGCAGACAGTTTAAGAATACGATCAATCAAAGTTCAAATAAAATGTTTTATCCGACCAACGGTCAAAAGCTCCAAAAATACTGAACTTTCATCCAATTAAAAAAAACAGGAAAGTAAAGCTGCCAGAACATTTATAGACTAAAAAAAGCATTTATGTTAATTAATTTCTCTTTATCTCATAATCAGGAGGTTGATTAATCGTCACAAGCTGCTAAAGAGTTTCTAATGAAAAGACCAAGTCGATCCAGCAAACTGAAAAGGCTTGAATGTTGCGTCACTCTGAGTGATAGTGATGTGAGGGGAAAAGCATGGCGTTGGATGATCTGATAGAGACGTACTGTACAGAAATGTAACCCGAGTATTTAGTGCATGGTTTGTTATTCTCATCATGGCCTGTCCTGATGGCTGCAGCACATGTTCATGCATGAACATGAGGCAGGATGACGTGTGGAATAAAGTGACATTCAATCCTCGGCTTTCTCGTTACTGCTTCGTTTTCCTTGCTGTCGATCCCGCACCGTCCTTCAGCGTTTTTCCACGCAAAGTAATTGGCGAGAGAGAGAGTGTGTGTGTGTGTGTGTGTGTGTGTACCGGCCGGCTGGCGGGGGCGGAGTGTGAGCCGCTGCCAGCAGCCGCCGCCGCCGCCGCTCTGTATGGAGTTGTGTAAAGAGCTGAGATTCAGCCAAACAAACGCTGAACTGTGACTTCGCCCTTGGCTTCCAGTCACTGCTCTCATTATTTATCCCTGTAACTCTTTGCCTCTTCCTCGCAGCACTCTGTCGTTTACAGCCGTACTTCCTAAAGTGGTGTCCTCCAGGGCGGGTCCCAGGGGTCCGCAGCCAAACTAAAGAGCTGTTAGACTGGACTCTTTTAGGAACACA
Source organism: Symphodus melops (assembly GCF_947650265.1). Lineage (NCBI taxonomy): Eukaryota > Metazoa > Chordata > Actinopteri > Labriformes > Labridae > Symphodus > Symphodus melops. The sequence goes on from NC_136712.1 coordinate 18,776,949, forward strand.
GCACAGAGAAGGAGACACGAACCCCCTCTAATGTTAATAAAAGTCAATAAAGTTTTTTAAGCCTTTGCAGCAGAGTCGTAAAGAGGGAGAGGAAATAAGAATCAGCGTGCACGGTGGAGGAGCTTTTCACCAACCTTGAGAGGACACGCACCAAGCTGCAACCTCTGGTGTTGAAAAATGTGCAAAGTCCTGCAGTTCCTGGAGTGTCCACTAGAGGCTGGCTGCAGAAGCACAGGATATAATACAGCAGATTTAACAACCTGCTTAATTTAAACCTGGTGTGATTAGTTATTGTCCTACTTTTTTTAATCACTCATCCATTTTGATTATATCGTGATACGTGTTAATCACAGTAATGCGTGTTGTTGACTTGATTGACAGGTGGGCGACCCGTTAGCTTGACTTGGTGACGTCACTCAGGCTTTGCCCATTAATATTCACAGTCTCCAATATACCTTGAAGTTAATTTCTAAACAAGTTTGTTTCATTGTTTAGATCTTATCACGTAAAGACAGAGTGAAATCGAAACTCTGATTAATGTCCTCTTTGGGCTTCTGTACTTTATAGCAAGTCATTTTATAAGAGGTTGCACAATCTTCCCAGAGAAAATGAACACGATATCTCAAAAGCCTTCAGACTTCTTCCTTTCTTGAATGTAACAGCGAGACACGTTTCTCTGGGTTACAGGGATGTTATTCAAAAATAATGAGTTCTTTTATACAGACTCTCTGTCGGTAAAGATCCTCTCAAAGTCACGGGACATGTTTACGTTTCCGCCCTGCACATGATCAAATGGATAAATTGGCAGCAACACTGACTGACTCCATCAAACCCGGCGACGTGATTCATAGATCCTTCATCTGATCATCTCGTCTCGCTCAAATAAAAGCTGCCGATTTACGGCGTCTATAAAGTGGTTCGTACGGGAGAAACAGAATCACTCACTGTGGTGTTCTCCTGTGAGCTGTGGTGGCTGCTGTTATGCAAAAAAGACTTTTTGCTTTAATTGCAGCGGGTCGTTGGAGGAGTTAAGTGAAGCGTTTTGACGTGCTGCAGGTTTAAATCCATATAAAGATGCTAATGAATGCACACTTTCAAATTCAAGTGGTGCTGCGTACAAAAAAAAAGAGTTTACCCGCTGTGAATTTTTCCTAAGATTGCATCAGAAATGGGCGCTGAACTCCATTTATTAAACGAGCTTTTTAAAGGTCGTGTGCCGGTCTCGCCTTGCAAACAGACCTGACAAAGCATGAACTAAACAAAGCAACGACACGTTTCTTCAGCTTCCTGCCACCGTGAGACCTCTGTACGTCGGGTTCACATCACTCGGCATCCCGCAGGATTGAACACAAATGAATCTGCAGTAAGAGTGCACACACAGGGCGGTGCTAAGGTTTTAATGCAACGATGGAAGTGAGACTGGAAGAAGGTGCAGCGTTAAAAAAAAAAGTTTTTTGCAGCATCCTGCACAATCCAAACAGTAATGAGTGAAAGTTTTTCTCAAAACAAAACAGCATTTAGAAGTGTAACAGTTTGACAGAGCCGGGTCTCGAGCGTGTCTTTGAGCTTGACTCGTCTTCCTGATATCTCCTCGGTGCTTAGTGCTCTCTCCTCTGTGTGTTGCAGTCATGCGGAGGAACCCCTTCATGGTGGAAGGCTGCTGCAGGAAAGGATCCCGCAACGCCCTGCAGGAGCTCTACAACCCCACACAGGTAGGAAGACAACTGCTCTCTCTCTCTCTCTCTCTGAACTACTGACCCAACAAACCCGTCCGAGTCCCAGACTCCAGCTGGCTTCAGATCAGCTGTATTTTATTTCTTCTTATATCCTTAACGTGGATTTTTGCTCTGTCTTTCCTTATTGCAACGTGCATCAAAGCCCGAATGTCAAGCCTAAAGTGACAGGACCAACTCAGCTGCCCGCTTTAAACTTAAGGGGACAGAATCAGCCTGATGGCCGTCCATCGTCCTTCAGGTAGTCTGAAGACGGCAGAGCCATCAAGGCACAGAAACAGGGACAGAGGTTTGGCCTCAGACTTCCATCTCCCTTCGCTCATCGAGCGAGAGAAAAGAAACACGATTTACTTTGAGCAGGTTGTCTCCCTCCCTCGTCTTTATGAGTAGCAGCACTATTATTTCCCTGTCAGTGTCTGTTCCAGCCTGTGAAGAATCTTTTGTTTTCCCCACTTAGATACAAAGAGCTTCAGGGAATGAGAACTTGACACCTGCCATAAGTACATGATTGCCAGCATGAAATTAAAGCGTATTAAAGGCTGCAGTGTTAATAGATTTGCTGCTTTATACGGCCGTTTACAGCGTGGGCGCTGAGGAGCTGGAAAAGGGGACGGATGAAGAAGCAGGTCAGAGAATGTTAATGGTTATAATTAAATATGAACAGGCCAAGATTTGAAAGGAAAAGACTCCCATCATATTACCACACACGTGAAGGAAAATGTGTTTGAATCCTTATAAATTCTGTCTGTGGTTCTGCACAATTAACTACTTTGTAGTCTTTGGTATTGTACGCTCATCGCTGCTGACCACTTTCCAAAGCATATGATGCATTTCAGGAGGATTTCCAAGCTTGCAGGCAGCCGTTAATTTCAGGGCTAAAAAGAGGCTCTTTGGCCGCCAAATCAGTGCGAGCGGCTGCCAAGAAGTATTGGATTCATGAGCGAGATTGTACGGAAATTAGATTTGGAAGACAAAGAGCAAATGTTGGAGAAAGGATGGTGATTACTCAGGCTTTGAGAACCTTGAAGCCACATTCCTGAGGATTTTATTTATTTATTTATTTGGCATCTTTTTTTGAAGTTATTCTTGTTAAATATGATGGTTTATTTTAGATCTGATTAAATGGTTATCAAAGTGATAACTGAAGCAATCAGTGACGCTTTTGAATTCAGAGGTCCAAATCAAGCGTGATCAGACAATCAGTGAGATTTAAAGCGATCTGACGGAGGAAGCTCGGTCCAGTTCTAAGAGGCTGCAAAAATGAATAATAACAGAATAAAAACAGAATCAATATATGAACAAAAGAGTGAAAAGAACAAACAGGAGAACAGAACACGTGGGGCCTGATTTACTAAGATCGCCATTAAAGTGTGCTAAATTGCTGAAATTCTTTAGAATGCAGACGCTGTGAATGTTCACAGTTTAATCATTTCTTTTAAACTATTATTGAAGCAAGATACAAAATTAATGCATACCATTTATTTTTCTGTCATTTAAACCAGTATTAAACCTCCCAGTATTTTACACGCTGAGGCAGAAACGCCTCATTTTGCATGTTCATTAAGGCAAACGTGCTAAATGAACAGTACGTGTTGTTTTGCTCATATGAAAGAATCCTCACTGCACGCTGTTAGTACATCAGATTTCAGCACATTTTTTGCTGCTGGTATCAAGTTTGCACACGTTTTAATACACGCAGATGTTTAGTAAATCAGGCCCTGAATGTTTAACCCGTGCAAGGAGGTCGTAGAAGTGGCGTGCGAACACTCCATGGCGATCACAGGGAATCGCTTGGATTCTCTACAGGAGGAAACTGGGATGCTGCAAAGAGAAACTCCTGATAAAGTCTGAGTGAAGACTTTCAGCTCATCCTGAAAACTTTTTCAGAAGTTCCACCCACACATCGGGAGAGACACAGATGCTATTATCTTCACAACAGCGCTCTTATCCACCTCCGTAACTCTCCGCCGTTGATTGTGCCTCTTCATTTTTCTCATTTTAAAGTTTTACAACTTCATTACGACCAGCGGAACGACTAAGAGCTCCGTCTTTACGCTTTCCTGCTGCGAGCGAGCCAACGTTTTAATAAAGTGTTTGAAAAATGATCCTCTTTGGCGTAGACTTCCGGGTGTCCTTGAACGCATCGCTGCAGAGAGTTTTGCAACACCTGCTGCTTGCAATGATAATGTTGTTCTTGGACCAAAAAAAAAAAAAAAAAAGCTACTAAATATTCACTGTGATGGATTACCAATCTGAAGCAAGTGAACTGGAGCCTTGACGCTAGCAAATCAATTCAGCAGCCAACTTCATGCTCCAAAACAAAGGTTGGCAGGAATAGATAGTATTTAGTTTGTGGGTGATATCATGCAGAACCGTCTTCTTCTTTGGTTGTTATGGAGGGAGGCCTGCGTGTATAATGCTTCTGCAGGTTGTGTGTGTGTGTGTGTGTGTGTGTGTTGTTGTGTTCTGCAGCAGCTGAATGGAGCCGAGACAGCGGGACACAGCTGGAGGCGATGCTATCACAGTGACGGATTGGATGGCTTCTGTTCTCCCGTCACTGTCCTCCTCGCTCTCTGTCCCCACCTGTCCGCCTGTCCTCGCTCCTCTGCAGCTAAACCCCTCACCCGTCTGCTTCCTCCTCACACTCTCCGCCTCCATTCATCACGCCACACCTTTTTAATGCACGCCGTGGAGCCTTAAGTGGTTTTCTGGCCCCGGCTAAGATTAGCTCAGGTGCACGTGGAGATGCCGATGGTTAGTTTTCCGTGGAAGGTTTTTCCACACGTTCTCACTCATGTGAAGCTCCATTGATAGATTTCGGTGTGCACAGCGAGCTGTTTCTGCTGCTAGAGTAAACTAAAGCAGGGTGCACGGGGTCAGTGGTCAACTGATGCTGTGTGTGTGTGTGTGTGTGTGTGTGTGTGTGTGTGTGTGTGTGTGTGTATGTGTGTGTGTGTGTGTGTGTAGCTCTGTCCTTGTCAGGAACAGTTTGAATTGTAGACCTTCAGAGCGAGGACATTTTTGGCATTCTTTGGCGAGGACGTTTTTTTTTATTTTCACTGTAAATTTATAGTTCAAGCTAAAAGGTGTGCAGAAGTTTCAGAAACATATTATTGGAGAATACTTTTGGTTTTCTAAAAATGCAAAACGACAAACAGTGTGAATATATACTGAACATACTGAGACGCCATAGGCCCGCGTGTGTTTTTTTTTCTGGGCAGAAAAGCGCTGACTGTGCATGAAGCTTTCGTGTTTCTTTTCCCCGCTCCCTTTAAGAGTTGTTCCACGACATTAACACATGTTCTGTGGCTTTCTCATGAATATAAACCTCAGGATGAATACATCTGGAGAAGAAATCATATCTCAAGCCTTCAATTGAAGGCTTTGCTTCAAGCCGCTGTGGCCCTGAAGGTAACGCTCAGAGATTCTGCTCGGTGCTATTTTTAGCCTGCGGTGTGTTTGATCATTACGTTCAGTGAGCTCTGCGTCCTTCGGGCAGACACCGGCTTTATTAATCACATTTATAAAAAATCAGATTTATAAAATCAGGATGAGTTGATTGGCCACATGTAATAAAAACCTCCAGAGGGAGTGATTTCATGCGGCCACACACACGGTCAGATCTGATCCGAGCGCAGAGCGGCGAGCCGGTTTCCTGACACTAATAATCTTTCCTCCTCGTGGAAACGTTGGTTGTTCCTCTCGGTAATCACAGAGCGGCGTGCGGAGGCATGCACACGCCGTTATTACAGACGCAGAGCTCTCGGTTAAACTCAGATTCAGGGTTCAGAGATGCAGCTGCTCGTGCACACCGATCATTTGTGCAGAATGGTGCAACAGGAGAGAATGAGTCACCGCTAACACGAGCACTAATGGAGGGTCATTGTGATGGGAGTGCGTCTGTGTGGTGTTGTTGTTGTGTTTAAGACGATCTGATGAGAGAGCAGGTGAAAACTTTTCAAAATAAAAGCTGATTCGTGTGTAAGGTTTTACAACGGATAAAGTAAATCACTCGGCTTCAGTTTGGGTTCTTTGGAGCCTCCTGAATCTTTTTACTCTGACGGCGCTTCAGTAGTCCGATGAAATCAACTGAGACCACAGTTACACAGACGACCACATGACGACAGCGTTCTGGGAGCCTGAAAACAGGATCTGGAGTGCAAATGGACTGTGTTTCCGTCACCATGTCATAAATAAAAAACGCTGTTTTGCTGCGTCTCCTGGACGACCTGGAACTCCCCAAAATCCCGTCATGCCCCGCATGATTCCATGAACACATTAGGCTCCTCCCCCTCCTCCAGAGAAGAAATGTAGCGCGTCCTCCTGAACAGTGGACAGAGACAAAAACGTAGATACTTACCCGACTATCATTTGGACGCTATTTTCACGATAGAAACCTCAAGCAGATTATCAGAATACTTTCATAACATTCGATTTTAAAGCTCGAGTAAGAAGGCGAATGCTTGACATGATGGAGGTCTTTACAATGACTGAAATGTAATGAGACCGTTAGCGTTCTGCTGTCTTAAAGGCACAGAGCGTTTTCAGCTGCGCCCGGCGTCGAACATTCGGCCTTCTTCGTGCGACCGCTCCGAGCTCGTATCGTATCTTGTACCCACCCATCATCTTTGTGTCTCCTCCAAGGAGAGACTTCACTTTTCACAGTTTGTGTCTCACTACAGAAACAGCCTCTTACATATTTAAGACAACAACAAAAAAAAAACTGTACTTGAACGCAGCATGAGAATTTGTTTTGTTAAAACCTTACGTGCACGATGTTCGGGGGGGATCACAAAACGATCCAAACAGAGGAGCCGTGCTGCTCATCTACAGTTTACTGTTTCTGCACACGCTAAGAGCACTTCTGTCTGAAACATGCCTCAGGACTGTCGTTGGGACTTTCACAGCTTCACATCAGCTCCACTTTAAGTTTTCAGCTGCTGAAGTCATTGTTTTGTAGGTGTTGAAAAAACACCTTCAAGGTTAGAACTCGCCTTTAAGCATATCGTCTTTGAAGGACCCGTCCTTCTCGACGTCCCTCAGAAGGAAATGAAACTGTGAGAGTCTTCAAAGAGCGATCACTTCCATCACTGCTGTCCCTCCATCCTGCAGACGTCCCCTCGGGGAGTCCTCCATCGTCCTCTCTCTGCTCGCCTTCATCCGTGATCTCATTCTCTCAGTCATCTCACAGACGATGGGAGCGATGCGTCGAACGCCATGGTTACCTCCAGCTCTCCTCCTCGCTCGTCTCGAACTTTTTATTTTAGTCACTCGTCTTCACATATTATATCCATAATCGCTCTTAAAAAGACAAGGCAGGTTTCTTCATACAGTATGCCACCTCTCACACACGTCAAGCAAGCAAGTGTGGAAAAAACATGTGCAGGAAATCCTCCAAATAAACGTGTACACGATGCAAACATCGAAGAAGAACAGGTGAGGTCATTTCTATCCTTCCTCTGAGCTGTTTTAGTTTCTGACACGTTAACAGCTCCTTTGTTTTTTTCCTCGATCGACTTGGTTCTTATTTCAAAATCGATGGTAAATGGAGCTCGAGCTTGTGTTCAGTGTTTCTTGTATAATACAGATTTGACTTCCTTTTATTTGCAGCATTGACTCGAAATGTTGTGAGAATAAAGTTCAACTCGGTTTCGTTTTTTAACTTCAGCCTTCACAGTTTATTTTTTTGGTAACGCTCATTTCCATCCAAGAAATTCAAAAGTTGGAAGACAAAAGACGTGAAAAAGTCAAGTGAAGACGGCGAGTCATCGGTCCTGTTCGGAGCCCAGAGTTCTGCTTGAAGACGACAGAAAGTAAACAAACTGAAATGTTTGACATCAGTAAAGGATGAAAAACGTCTGCATGAGTCTGTGCCACCTGATAATACCTGTCTGCAGACATCCTGCTCACCCCGCCAGCCCCTCACTCTGTGTGTGTGTGTGTGTGTGTGTGTGTTTTGTCACCCCCCCCCCCCCCCCCCGCCCTTCATTTGGCACCCTGGGCCAGATTATGCAGGAACACAGCAGCAGACACTGGCATGGACTTGAAAGACGCGACGCACCTTTCACCCACAGCAAAGCCGCCAGAGCAGCTGTCTGAGTGTTTCTGTGCTGTAAAACCATCAGAGCAGTGTGTGTGTGTGTGTGTGTGTGTGTGTGTGTGTGTGTGTGTGTGTGTGTGTGTGTGTGTGTGGGACGCTGGATAAGTCACTCTGGGTTTAAAGACAAAGGGATTGAGAGGAGGAGGCTTTATTCTTTGTGTCTCTGTCCATCTCTGGAGGCTGTGCTGAAGAAAGGAGGTGAAAGGAGAGACAGACGGATTTAGAGGAGAAGAACACTCTGTTATTTACTCGCTCGCTCAGAGAACATCGACTGTCGAGAAAACACACGAGAGACGAGTGGTGACGGGAACAAAGAACATGCAGAAACTAGAAGGTTCATGGTGATCAAAAGGAAATCTGTTGATGATTATAAATGAAGCTTTTTGCTTTTTCAGATCTTCAAGTCGTGACACAGAACTCACAGCATCGTCCTCTCAGCAAGACGTGTTCCTAAACAAGCACTCACTTTAGTCTGGTGTGTGTGTGTGTGTGTGTGTGTGTGTGTGTGTGTGTGTGTGTAAGGAGTGGAAGTGATGTCCCCGTTTGTTTTATTGAGCGTCATGTTGGAGTCACGAGTGTTTTTCTTAGATGCCAGAGGTCATGGTAGCTGGACTAGAATCATTTAGACTCGCCTTTGTCACGTGTCCCGTCGCGGCGGCAGCCATGACGGACACAAAATCTTTATTGTTGCCGTGGAAACAGCAGATGTCACGTCAAAGACCGCTGCGTACGGAAGCGTGAGCTGCTCCTGAAAGCTGCCGTCCTTTTGCTGTTTTGATTTGAAACGTTCATGTAGATTTTACTCGGCTACATCAGCTCGTCTGTTTTTTGCTAGGTCGGTTTCGCCCGTTTGTATTAACTACAGTCAACATGGAGTTCTTTTTAGCAGAGAGAATCACTCCCATGATTCCCCGCCAGCTTAGACGCCATCTTTTTTTTGTGTTTTTTAATTGAGAGCCCCCTGGTGGTGGACTTTACACACCGTGCGGTTTGTTTGTTTTTTAAGGTCCCCATTAGCTCCTGTGTTCGAGGGTCAGGCTGCAGTCAGCAAACACTGAGGACGTTTTCACACTTGAGAGCGTTACAGAACGATTCAGAGGTGCAGACTCGGAGCAGCATCAGACATGAGACCTGATTCAAGAGAAGGCTTAGAAAATGTTGGAATCCCCCTTTAGAGGCACCGAGCCGAGAACATTTCAGATTAAAGATTTAAAACTTAGAGCAAAGTTGGCGTGTGATTTTTTTTTTTTATTCCCCCCTTTCACCTCCTTCTCACTTTTTTTTTTTTTTTTCTCCAGCTGCTTCCTCCTCCCTCGGGGGCTGAAGCACGGAGAGAGAACGAGGGTGAGGCACTTAAGAGAGGAAAGAGAGAAACTTTGATGGCTCTGAGGGAAAGTCGGAGCAGTTTGTCATTATCTTGTCTCTATAATTATACCCACACGTTTCTCTTTCAGACACACACTCCACGCACACACGCATACAAACACACAAATTACATAGTGCTCAGATGTTCGGCTGCACAACAACACGCGTCACATACATACAGATAGTAAAGCTATGTTATTAGCTTGTTTGCAGCTGCAGTATAAAAGGCGTTTCTTCCTTTTTGTCTTGTTGTAGATCAATCTGAACTTGACACACACATCGCAGGTTTTATCGAGTGTTTGAAGGGAGGCTAACTCTCCCCTGAAAACATGCAGGTGTCTGATCCCGGGTGACTGATGCAGCCGTCTGATGTTCTGCAGGTTGACCTCTGTTCACTTTGCTGCTTTGTGCGGGGTTCAAGCGTGAGCGTATTGATTGATTTTGTTGGGAAAAGTTGCATTTTGTGGTTTTGCACGAGTAGAGGGATGTTTTTAATGGCCGGTAGGACGGTTAATGACACAGCAGGTTAGGTTATCGGCTCAGCTCAAGTCTAAATTCACGAGGTAAAGAAAGAAACATCAAATCAGTTTGTGAAATAAAGTGTTTTAGACTTTAGTTTTATTCACTGTCGGTTCAAAGTTACGTTGAGCCGATCAGTAAAAGGGAAGACACAATCCGAGGCCCTGAATGACCCCGACTAGCGCGATCTATCCGCAGGTTATCTGACGTTTGCCTCCTTTCACTTCAAACACAGACTCCAGAGCTGTGCAGAGGCGAGCTGAGAGAGAGCGAGACAGCTGGTTACGAAACGCTTCATGTCATTTGTCGGAGAAGCTGCCCTTGTCAAAGTTATCAAAGCCCGACAAGGTAGCGTCTGTTCCACATCTGTTTTCTTTCTAAGGTGAGCTTTATGTTAAAGAGGTGAAAAACCACAGTTGACTTTAAATGTGCAAATGAGCTGTGTCTGTAGCTTTAAATATGTAAATGAGCTGTGTCTGACCACGCCCCCTCTCTGGAAGGGCTCGGGTGTACTCGCTGCTTTCTGGCTCCGTGTCCTATTGTTTACGGTGAGAAGGCAGACTCAGAGGGCAGAACAAACACCTAGCTGTGGGAGTGTCACCCACCTGGGGGAGGGGCTACTGCCCTTTGTGATGTCATGAAGGGAAAAGCACACATTTTCTGGAAAGTGGAGCAGGCAGAAGACGGGAGAGGACGGACTTTTCTCATGATTGGGGGGTTTGGAGACAGACTGGAGACACATGTTAGAGTCAGAGGAACATGGGGAAGAGGATTTTAAATATGTGACCTTTAAGATCATTTTTTTTCTAAACCCCGTGAATGTCGCCTCAGCTGTAATGAATAGAAGTGCCATAAATATGGTAATTGATGCTTCATGTTTTGCAGGTTTTCGTTGTGATCTTGGGGGTCAGGGTGAGGAAAGATGGAGCTTTATCGTTCTGTGTTGAATCCCTTTATTTTCTGATCCAACCTTCGAATATAAAGCAGCTCATATCTGTGGCATTCAAACGTCTTCAAGGACCAGAGCTGCACAGTTTGTCATTGCAGCAACACATAGAAGCTGCACTGCGCTGACAAATCTGTTGGCTTTGTTTATTCAGAGACCTCCAACTTTATAAAAGTGCAATCATAACTCACTCCACGCTGACGTTAGCGCTCGCTCTGACTCAACCCGGGCGGATCTCTAAAAGGCAAGGTTAAAGGGATTGTTGGTGAATATCATCATCAAGTGAGTCCTGTTCATAATTTCACACATTTTATCCGAGCTTTACTGTTTTTTCCTCCGGGATCGTAGACCATCCCGGCGCAGTAAAAGCTCTCCATTAAAACGTCTGCTTGTGAAACGTTACGGCCTGGCGCTCTGTTAACGGCTCCTTTAGGTGAGCCGAGGCGTCAGAGTTTCACTGCAGCTTTTACAGAGCGCCATCACTGAAGGCGCCGCACTGATCTGACCTCAGCTGTGAGGAAATCAGGATATTATTATCATCCACGTTTAACCGCTGCTCTGCACCCTGCAGCAAATAGCATCATATTGAGTGTGTGTATTTATGTGTTTGTTTGGGCTCATTGGTCCCAACAGGGAAGCCCACTGATTTTTGCCCCCGGCACACACACACACACACACACACTGTCCATTCAGCGCCTCCCTGCAGTGCCCTTACATAACGCCACCACAGAAATCATGAATCAGTAGATTCACGGCTTTAAAGATGGCTTCTTCTTTTTTTTTTTTGCTGCTTTCACACAAACTTTATCGCAGACATATTTTAGGTGAGAGCGGCGAACTTTTGATCACGCGCTCACTTGTTTGAGTCCCGGCGGATTGCTGCAACAGCTCGTAATAACTAAACGTAGAGAAGCTGAGTTTAAAAGTGTTTTTTCTTTTTTTTCTTTGTTCAACTTTAACTGAGTTTCAGCAAAGAGTGAAGTTATAACCTGAGTCATTAAAGATACAGATTTGCTGTGCTCAAAGTCATAAACTGCAAAGTTAACTTTCTGCCATCTGTTCCTGTTGGCACATGGTGGGCTCTCTTTTCTTATGACATTTTACACAACAGTGGAGGAAGCCTCCGAGGCCTGTAGACACTTTTCTATCCAAACATTTAACATTTCCTCCAGTTGCATTTATTTGAGCCGCTCGGCGAATGTCTGCCGTCCTACTCACATTTTTCCGGGTGTGCGTGGAGCTGCACGATGAAGAGAGGAAGCGTGTGTTTGGGATAAACACAGGTAAAGAAATGTTTCCTGGTGTTGCGACCTGCATTGTTCCGGTTTGGACTGAAGGGCCTTATTGCCTTGTTGCCTCGCGGAGCCTCAGGTGAAGCTTCATGCACTTGTTTGGTGCAGTCGTGGCACACTGGCAGCTTTATTCCTGCAGCGCCATGAATGCCAGCCTGTGAGCGGAGAGGGTCAGAGAGACAGAGTGCCTTCAGTGCTCCGTGTGTGTGTGTGTGTGTGTGTGTGTGTGTGTGTGTGAGGAAGAGAGTTGCTTTGATGAACACTATTGATCTTTGTTAAGATGACTTCACAGCGAGCAAGAAGAGAGAGAGGAGCTGCAGACCAGCCTCACACATGGATCATTTTTATTTTAAGAGACTGAACAGGAGGAAGAAGAAACGCAGCGAGCGCGTCAAACTGAAACGGAGAAAGAGTTCCTACTGCAGCACTTTATGCACTCCGGATCCGTCAGGAGCATAAATCCACCCATTTTCCTCGACAGTCGGAGCCCGTTTCCAAATATTTTCACATCTTCCAGAGACAGAGCGATGGAACTGAGTGGAGAAGCTGCACCAGAGGAACCTCACTCAGTATAAACAGAGGGGATTAATTGGGGGAGTGTGCAGCCAGTATTGACTGCTGCACACTTTAAATTGCTTTAAAATATCTTCCAGGAAAAATATGCCTCTCTCTTTTCTCCTCGACACAAAGTGCTGTGGAGCGCTGCAGAATCCCCGAGCCGGAGACCACGATAAATTAGCATCTCATTTTCTCCCCGACAGGGTGTACAGCTTCTTTTACAGGACGAGCTGCTTCTGTTTATAATCCAACTTTATTTATGAAGCACTTTAAATCAACCAAAAGTCATGGACAGAAGAATCAATACAACAACAAGGTTATAAGGTTCATTCATATTTACTGTTCGGCCCTGAACTGGACACATTCACTTTTTATATACACATAAATAAAACACACTTTAAGTGTCTACTGTCTGTTTAAAGGAGTGTTGTTGTTTCATTCAGTCATTCAGTGATTGAGCCTCCACAGTCTCACCTGTGAGCTCAATCAGCTCCTGCTCAGGTGCTCCTCATTATCAGGCTGAGTGTGTGTGTGTGTGTGTGTGTGTGTGTGTGTGTGTGTGTGTGTGTGTGTGTGTTCCCCAGCTTATTGATGACCCGTTTTTAACTTTCCTTGATAAAACAGCCAGTTTTAGTTCAGGTTTTTGATTTGATTTTTTCCATGTTTTTGTAATCTGTTAGACCGGACATGAGCAACATTCACCTGAGAGGGCAGATAAAGATCTTATTTGGAAAAAGTCAGAACTCTTGGGATGTCTCGTTTTCGAGGAGATCCTGGATGATGTTCACGAGACATCAGTGATTTAGGCAGAAACGGGGTGCAAAAAAAAAAAAAAAAAAAAACCCATTGGGTGTCATTTTCTTCAGTGTCACTCACGGCGGCGCGGCGGAGCAGAGGTTATGTGAATCCTTACACAGAGGTGGTTTTGAAGAAAACTGAATAAGTCTCTAAATGGTGCATTCTGTTCAATAAGATGCATTGTTACACATTCTAGTTTTCCCGCTTGATAATGTTGATTTACTGTCTGACACACACCTTCATCATCTGACTGCACTCGGGTCATGTTGTCGAACCCCTTTCTGTTTGACCCACTGCTTCTATCTGCACTTTCTTTAAATAACAAATAAACTTATATTACATGCATCATCCAGTCATAATACATCCTTAGACCTTCACAAGTCAATCAGCTGTCAGCATGTTCAAACGGTACCGACTCCTCCGTACATATTAAGTACATACATCACAGCCACCATGTTTTTGTAGATTCAATAATTTGAATTTTATTCAAAGAACAAATTTCTCTTTAGCAAACAAAGCATCTAATCTGATACATACACTGTAGGTGTATATTGATGTTCAGTGCACCTGTGTGGTTATTCCATATAAATGGCGAGTGCCTCCTCAAAGGGAAATTGCTCGAGTGGAATTCGCCCATACGCATCAATCGATCCAACCGCATAATTGAGAGGCGGCACCTTGAATTGGACTTTACCCGGTTCTGAACAGAGAAGTAAATGTGCCTTATTTTACTTACCTGTCGTTCTGGTGAAGAGCCTGAGGAGGGCGCTGTTTTCCCCATCGATAGACTGTATCTAGGTCATAGACCGAACCCGATGTGGGTTTGATGGTGTGCGCCTGTCGTCTTCTGCGTGTCGGTACTGGTACATATTCTTTGCCAGAATAAGAATGTAGCCTAATCAGATATTTAGCGCCCTGTAGAGAAACCCGTGTACATAGTAAGCACGTCTGAAGCATGTAGATGTCTGCACGGCCGAGGTCAAGCCGTGCGATCATTTCAAGGCCGTGTTGTTTTAAAATAGGCCGTGCAGAAAGCGCTTTCACGGCAGGCTACCCAATTATGTGCGAGACATTTACTGCAACCTGACGAGGCCTCGTCCCTCCCCACAGCAGGCACGTCTGCCTAATGCTGCGTTCAGGAGCTCCTCCTGTGGTCCCACTTCTCCAGTTTGGGAAGTCGTAAAGTTAACGTACGTGTTTAAGTACGTGAATAATTAAAAATTTAAATTAAAACCAGTTTTACCCTTGATGTCGCTGCCTCATTTCTTTCCAAGTTGTTTATGTGCATTTTACAACTCGGAAACTCATTTTTCCGATGTGTCTGACAGCACATGAATGCACCATAAGTCAGTGCACTTCAGCCTCCCGAGTCATAAAGAGTCGGCTCTGTCTCTCTGCACCAGCAGCCACTTTCACTCATTACATCTTTAAATAAGAGATTTACCTGTAGCTATGATCAGGTGTTCTTTTCTTGAAATCAGACGAGTCCACTTGATATGATTTGAGTTTTTACACTGTCCACAAACTTGTCTGGTTAATGTAGGGTGCAGGGAGTTCCTTCCTTCCATCAGACCTTTCCTTAATCTCCTCCGAGCCTCCTTCCTCTTCCCTCCTTTTCATTCCTTCTTTGCAACCGTCAGCAGATTTGAAGGCAGCAATTCATTGACGCCGCGCCGATCCTCCGATCATTTGTCAAACTGCTGATATCTCTCAGGGACAATAAAACAGGCGTGGTGAGGAAATGAAGACTTGAGAATGAGATGTGTCGTCCCATTCTGACACGTTTTTATAAATAATGTGCACTGACAAAAAAAACTCCAGACATCTGAAGATTACAGACGTGGAGATATTCTCATTAGCATACACAACACTGATAATGACTTTTGGAGGGAGATTAGGTTTAAATGTATTCAGAAAGATTTCGCATGCTTTCTTCTTCCCGTTGAGTTTCTCTCTCTTGGGCGAGTTTGCCACAGAGATCGGATTCAGCCGCTAACAGAGAATGCTAATTCTCCCATCACACTCCTACATGGATGAATATATTTCTCCGTATAACGCCGCTGCACGGGGAATCTGCTGACTGAGGGTTTGAGGCCCTCCTGGGAACTTTACCACTCGGAGGAGATCAAACTCGATCGACTGTGTCATGTGATGCTGCTTACTGCTCGTATCGCTGTGGTGCTCTCTCTCTTCTTGTCCAGAGGGGATTAAAAGGGCTATTGTGCCAAAAAAACATGCAAGTAATGGTTTCCTCCGTCCCGTGGGAACACGCTGACACGGCCAGGGGTCAGCAATCTCCATCACCGCTTCCCCTCAGTCTGTATCGACATCTCTCGCCCCCCCCCCTTTCACGCACACTGCACAAGAG
This sequence comes from Symphodus melops, assembly GCF_947650265.1. Taxonomy (NCBI): domain Eukaryota; kingdom Metazoa; phylum Chordata; class Actinopteri; order Labriformes; family Labridae; genus Symphodus; species Symphodus melops. Next base: position 18,792,628 of record NC_136712.1, read on the forward strand.
ACCGACTGATCTGCCCAAGGAGGAGATAAAATGGCAGAAAGTAATCCTGCGGAAAAGAGGCGAGATAAGGAGAGGAACACTGAGGCAGAGCCGCAGATGACAAGATTCCCTCCCTCGTCTCTGCTCTCCGATGTTAATTGCGGCGTTTGTCCTCCTCTGGGATGCGACGCTGCAACATTCGTGTGAATCACGGCTTGATGTCTGCAAGCGGATTAAAAAGAAGAAGAGATTTTCATCAACAAAACGCTGCTCCTCTCTGTGTGCTGTTACGCCTGAGAGGTCTTTGATGTGTCAGTGTTATAGCATGGAGAGGGAGGAGCAGCGAGCACAAAGAGACGAGACGTGAGGCCTTCTGTTCGGAGCCGAGCCGCTCAGAAGACGTCTCGTCTCCACGAATTACACTTGACAGAAATCGGTTTGAAGGGAAGTTTGATACAACAGGGAAACAGGCTATAAAAAGGAGAACATTGTTGGGGAAAGTAAAAGAAGCGGTAACAGAGAGGAAGGTTCAGATTCAGGTTAGGATCTTTGTACCTGCTGGTTGAAGTCAAGATCCAGACACAGCAGGGACCAAAGTGCAGAGATCGACACATTCAGGGATCGAGACCAAAATAATCACAATGAGCAGGCGTGTCACTCACTCAGACCGTAGCCGTAAACACATGACCTTTGCACGCAGAGGCCGTATTTGTACCTGCTAACCACAGTAATGGCGTGGAATAGCTGCTCAGTGGTGCTCTGGACCGGTCTTGAAGTCTTCCCAGTCTGGCACCGAGACAAGACCGAGTAAAGATTCTTTCACTTCCGAGATGAAACCTTCAAAAAGATGTTTCGAAGCCGAGTTCTTTTACACAACCCGACGGCCCGTTTGGTTGCAGGAAGAGTCGCTAGCAGTTAACAAAGCAGCGACGATGCAAAGATGCATACGATGCATGCAGAAAGGGAAAAGAGCAGGAAGTGCAAAATCAGATCCATAAAACTGCCTCCAAAGAAATTAACAAAGTTTGTAAGCGGCAGTGATTTTCATTTTTGAAGAAATTTCTGGAACATCGTATTTCTATCATGCAGGAGCAGGATCTGTACTTCCTGTCAGTCATAACGCAGGCTCAGCAATATGACCAGCGTCCAGAGGTGTGGGCCACGTGTGTGATCCCGTACTGCATTCACCTGGCTTTCTTTCCTGCCAGCGCCTCACTAACACATGACCGCCTGGGGGGGCGGAGCTGCAGTGGGAGGCGTGACTTTCCCAGCCATCATTCAGAAGCATCTCTGCGTGCAAAGGTCATGTGTTTACCATGACTTCTCCCACACGGCTTCTGTATGTTGTCATCAGATAAAAAACAGGCATGAACGATGAGTTTTGTTCCGTGTTCTCGCAGCGAGCTGTGCACATGATGAATCGCCCGCTTGGTTATAGATCGACTTCAAAGAAAACTACATACAAGCCTCTTCAGTCAAGCTGTCTCTGCGTTCAGCGCTCGGCGGCGGGTCCCTGAGTTATTTTTGGTCGTCCAGGTCTCCCGCCCTCTCAGCTGAGGACGCCGTGCAGCTGAAAGGACGCACTTGTTGAGAGCGGGAAGGATGCATGCCACAGTACAATCAATTAAGATTCCTCCAGGGAAGCGGGGAACTGCCCTGGAGGGGAATTCAGACCCCGGAGGAAAAATAATCAAGAGGCACATAAAAACATTTCTGCCCTTCTGATGCAAAGACGACCTCTCCTTCGCCTCCTTTAATTCCTCCCCAGCCTCCGTCTCTCCCTCCTGCTGCGGCCCACTCCATCACCAGCGTCACGCTGGATATGAAATATCGCTCGGATGAATGATTGCTGTCCGGATCTGTGCATATTGAACACTCAATATCTTTAATATTCTCCAGCATCATTATTTTCCCTTCACACCCGTGGTCTAATCTCTCTCATACTCCGATAGAGTCAATAAAGAGATGAGAGTGATAATAAAATCTGAGATTAATAACACGACTTGTTATCTGTCTGTCTGCCTCTCTCTTTATCTCTCTTTGCTTTGGTTCAGTTTCATTTGTTTAAGAGTGCTTCATTGGCACAGTCGGATTAAAGTTGGTGCTGCAGTGATTCAGCTCTGTTACCTTCATAGTGAGGAGGTTGCTGGTTTGAATCCCCGTCTGACAGGAGCCTCTCTGTGTGGAGTCTGCAGCTTCCTGTCTCTATATGTCAGCCTTTTGATTGGCTGGCGAGCAGTCCAGGATGTACACAGCCTCTCGCCCAATGACAGCTCCAGATCGCTGCGACCCTGAACTGCAAAAACATTTTAAATGAATGGATCTCACTGCCAGGACACATTTAAACAAAGACAACAGAAACATCTATGATTCAGTCAACTGGGCTTAAAAGTTTTATCTATAAGACTGAGAATAGGAAGACACATTTATTCGTTAATAAAGACTCAGCTGGTCGGCCATGTTTCACATTTCAAACGTCCACAGTTTAAAGTGAGCGATGAGCGTTTGTTTCACTCAGAGGATTGTTGGAGCAGGATAAAAAATAACCACCAACATCAGCACGGATTTAATAGAAGTGAAGACGGGACGGTGGCAGGTTAATGCAGAAGCAGTCAGTCAGCTCGTCTGACAGCCTCTGCTCCAGTGATCCAGTTAACGCCGTGTGACAGATGGAGGCGGCGTGATGTTACAGCCGCCGTCGCTCATGTCTAAGACGTGCTGGAACGCTAAAACAAACACTATTATCTGTTAGATGCATTATATGTGGATGTGATTGTTAAATCTCTCTCTTTCTCTCCCACTTCCTGTTTTGATTCTTCCTTGGTCCGGACCAGCCGGAGCTGTCTGGTGCCGCCGTCCTCCACCAGGCCAGGCGGGATCAGGTCGTGGACGCCTGCCGAGTCTACAGCGCATCCAGCCGTAAGCGCAGAGTCCTGACTCCAGGAGACCTCAAGCACCTCGTGGTGGACGAGGACCACGAGCTCATCTACTGCTACGTGCCCAAGGTGGCGTGCACCAACTGGAAACGTGTCATGATGGTGTTAACAGGCCGGGGGAAGTACAGGTGAGTCTCCTGCCGTCGTTGATCTACGACAGTTTCAAAAGAAAATTCCACGACTACGATGGAAGTTTGTGAGCGTACGAAAAGCTGAACGTTGTCTCTGAAATGTTTCCTCTCCTCCGCAGTGATCCGATGGAAATCCCGTCAAATGAAGCCCACGTTCCCGCCAACCTGAAGACGCTGAACCAGTACAGCATCGCAGAGATCAACCATCGCCTCAAGAACTACCTCAAGTTCCTCTTTGTCCGCGAGCCCTTCGAGAGGCTGGTCTCTGCGTACCGGAACAAGTTCACCCTCAAGTACAACTCGTCCTTCCACAAGCGCTTCGGCACCCGGATCATCCGCCGCTACCGCAAGAACGCCACGCAGGACGCCCTGATGAACGGAGCCGACGTCAAATTCAAAGAATTCGCCGAGTACCTGGTGGACCCGGCCACGCAGCGAGACGGTCCGCTCAACGAGCACTGGCAGACCGTCTACCAGCTCTGTCACCCGTGTCACATCCACTACGACCTGGTGGGGAAATACGAGACCCTGGAGGAGGACGCAAACTACGTGTTGCGGCTGGTGGGCGTCGGCGACTCCTTGCGCTTCCCCAGCTACGCCAAATCCACTCGCACCACAGACGCCATGACAGCCCAGTTCTTCAGTAATATCAGCACTCAGCAGCAGTTCCAGCTCTCCCAGCTTTACAAGTTGGACTTCCTCATGTTCAACTACTCCACGCCCAGCTACCTGCGGCTGGACTAACGCGGGACACAGCCGGGACTCTGAGAAGGGCAGCCTCGTTTAAGGAGAGGCAAGAAAACGAGTGAAAGGCGGATTATTTTGGAAGCAAACTTGATTTAAAAAACAAAAAAAAACAAAACAAAAAAAACAACTGTTGTCGTACCTTGCAGGCGTTGGGTCAGAACCGGACTTATAAACAGGTTCTAAAAGAGAGAAAGGTCAGGTGTGATTGTCTTGAAGAGGAGAATGATAAACGGACTATGGGGCGATGCAGCGGCTCTGTTTGGATCAGAACGCGGGCTGAACCAACCAAACGCATGCAAAGACTTAAATGTGTGGGTGAAGCAGGTCTTCAAGGTGTTTTAAAACGTACCCTCAGAGGACAGACTTCTCCAAACGGCGTTCCCAATATGTTTCAACAAACTGCTGACAAATTAGGCTGCTTCTGATTCTACAAGGCAAACAGCGGCCTCGCACGCGCCCTGACCCCCGATGCATTGTGCGAGCTGAGCTTAACCCCGCCCCCCTGATCAATACAGAAACTCCGTCAAATTGTAAAACACGAGTCATGTCCTCTGCTGCGCTGTTGGCGCCGCGTGTTAGCGCCCATCACCCCTGCCCTCATTACATTCATGTATTTCAGAGGGGAGCTGGCTCATCACCGCCTCAAGGACGCCCTGTGATGGATGGCTCCTGACTTCACTCCCAAGGTGTGGCAACATGGCACACAGCCGACAGCTTTAAAACTGTCACTGGTCTCTACCGAGGAGGGACCACTTGTGTTACAAGCCGAGGACTCTGTAGCAGCAGTAGAGGAAGCAAACCTTTGCCTGTAACACCGAGCATCCTTAACACTTGAGCTCCAGAAAGTACCGGACGCTCTCGTGAAACGGGCACGCCAGCTGCAAGTGACAAGCCTGCACAGGAAGTCTGAGCGGGGAGGACAGAGACAAAGAGCCTGTGTGGTTGTGGAAGGGTTAAAGGCACTGGATCTCATAACCCCGCCCCCGAGGCGGGCGGGGGGGGGGACACGGCTAGGTGGACACGCTAAAGGCCACACCCACCAACAAAGACCCTTCTCTGACGACCAAACATGTCTTTCAGTAAATTAAAAATATCCTTTTGTCTTTATGCTTATTTTTATTGTCTTATGAAGCGTTGCTGCGAGCAGCAATAACTAAATATTATTTAATTTGCATCGTTGATTAAAGAGAGATTTACGTTCTGTTCCCGGGCTGATGAACAATTTTAGCACATTTTTTTTCAAACTGATGGTGAAAGTTGTTGTTTGTCATCTCTTCCACACAACTTGCCTCCGGTACATTACGGCGTTTCCATTCTAAAAGGTGTGTGTGTGTGTGTGTGTGTGTGTGTGTGTGTGTGTGTCGTACATTATGACTTTGTCCTTCTGTGTTTGAGATTCAGTTAATTTACAACATTTGGTGCCAAAACGTCGGTGAGAGCGTCAAAGATCCGCTCTTTCTCTCTCTGTGTGTGTCCACATGTTTCCTGGATGCAGCGAGCTGCTGCTCACATCGCAGATCAGACGCTGCATCTCACACTGTAATGTGATTAATGCTAACCATGCTAAGCAATGTCAAGGTTAATAACTGCACTCTCCATCACACTGCCAATTGGATTCCAGGCGGTTGTGTAAGCGTTACAGAGGAGGGAGAGACGCAGCTCTTTTAAATTCTAAATTCTGAAAGTGAAGGAGACGTTTTGTTGCACTTCACTGAACAAAGACTACTGGACCTCTATTGAATACAATCACAGTTTTAAAGGTTGTGATTTATGCGGTTTTGCACATTTCGAGTCACCAGGTTCAGAAGTGAATGACGCTGTGAACCTGTCTGACAAGGACAGGAAAGTAGGTTTGTGAATTTAGTGAAATGCACCTTTATGTGTGGAGTTGTATCGAGCGTAACAGCAGAGGAAATAAATGATGGAAACAAATTCCAACACAGGAAGAGAGATCGCTAAAAGAGCACAACGTCTTATCACAGTCAGGTGTTTCCACCTCTCGGCTGATGTCAGCTTGAACTCACGATCCTCTAAAGGTGATGGACTCGTGCTGCTGTTCTCGATGAATAACTGGAGGGAGGGACAGAGGAGGAGGTATGGTATGTTTTTGTCAGAAGCTGTGATTGGTTTGTCCGAAAAACTGGAGAGAAAAGAAGTGTTCTTTTTTTGATAATGGACATAAACAGTCAGACAGTGTGTAATTATGAACATCGTTGTTAGAGGTACTATGAAAGTGTAGAGCCTACAACACAGGTGTCAAACTCCAGTCCTGGAGGGCCGGCTTCCTCAGACTTTTAGACGTCTCCCTGCTCTAACTCACCTGCTTTAAAACAATGTGTTGTCTTCAAGCTCTGCAGAAGCCTGATAACGAGTCACTCATTGGATTCAGCTGCGTCCGAGCAGGGAGACATCTAACAGTCTGAGGAAGCCGGCCCTCCAGGACTGGAGTTTGACACCCCTGGCCTACAAGATGCTCACATGTGCAGCAGCCAGCTGGTCACATGCTCATTGTTACATCAGCATGTGCAGAGCCTGCTGCTCAGAGGCTTAATTACTGATTGGATGCACCTGTGGAGGTAACTGAACATGCACGTCTCACGTTGAGCTGAAAAGAGTCAGCGATGGATTGAAAGGTCAGCGTATGTAAATCAGCAGGAGGTCTTGCGGCATGGACCGAAAATGCAACGAGAGTTTTGAGTGGGCAGTGGACAAAAGTCCCAGATGTGTGTTGATTTAGAAATGTAATGAATTAATTCAGTGTAGTTGATAGTTTAGATGTGTTGTGTGATGGAGTCGTGTCCAGTCAGGACCAGATGTCTTTAAAAAGAAGCTGTCAGTATATCTGAGTTTATGAATAGAGCTTTACATGTCCTGCAGGACTCTGATGGTGGATGTTTTAGCTGCTGACCACTTCTTGCAGCTTTTGAGGTATTATTACTGAGTGTGCGCGTGTCTGTGTGTGTGGGTTATAATAAGAGAACAGCCACACACACACACACACACACACACACACACACACACACATCTGGCTCTAATAAAGGAGCAAAGCTACTGGTCTGGCCCGTGGCCTCGACGATCCTCCTCCTGCAGAAAACAATGGCTGTATTCTCAGCACGGCCTCCTCCTGGGAGAGTCGCACAAAAAAAAAACACACACACACACACAAACTCAGCTTGTGCATTAGCACTCCTGCTGATGTTGTTGCCACGCAGTATCTTACTCAGCAGCTGTGCGCAGAGGTTTGGTCGAGCACTTAAACACTCTGACTAAGCCTCATCTTAAACTGCTCATTTAAACCCCAGAATGGAAGAAGAACGACACACAAAGGACCTCTCAGCCTGCAAACAAGCCATTACAGATGGCTCTCTTCGCCACACTCTATTTTCACCTCTCCCACCTTGTTCCAAAAGTGGCCTCCTCTATAAAAAAAACAGCAGCCCGTCAGTGTTCATGATCCCTGCCATCCCTTCAGGAAAAGCCAGCCTGCTTAAGCAAACAGAGCGGCTAAAACATCCCCACAGTGATCCATCCAGCAGCGACAGCGCCTGCCTCACTTTTTGCATCAGATAAAAACAAACACATTTTTTTTTGTCCCCGCTCTTAATTCCTGCATCTACAAATAACCCGGCCTGTTTGCTGCCCGTCGGTCTCATACTTGTTCAGTGTTTGTAGAAGTAGAGCCAACAGATGTATTTATGCTGTTTTTAACGATGTCTTTTATTAGACTGATTTATATTTTCACGTGGTTTTGCTGAGATGTCGACAGGCAGGTTTTGAAATGGAAATTGTCTGATGTGGAGAAGGATAGGATTTCTTACTTTTATGTTATTATTGAATTTAAATGTGGCTGTTAACAGGAACAATACATCCAAGCTGTAGCCGTCTTGGAGAAGGGAAGCCGGCGCTGTGCCTCCGAACGGTCGATAGACTATCCATCATAATCAGTCATGTAAATGGATTTTCAAGCGGTAGGCTAACGGGTTGTCACAAATGTCGGATATGTTTTTATGATCCAGAAAACTGTTGAATAAAAAAAAGAAACACGTCTGACATTTGTGACAAAACAAACTGCTTGAAAATCAATTCACGCTTCTGCAAGTTGTGAACATTTTAACTGCATGAAGACTTGCATTAGCAGGTGACGCTAACTCTCTGATGGACTATTAGTCACCTCACATGCCTGGAAGCTGCATATCTATGTGGAGCAGCATGCAGCTACAGTATTAGCTTAACTTTGCACAAAACCCTGCGTGAACAGCACTGCAGTGCTTAAAGCTAACTATATGCAAAGGCAGTATTGGTATGCTAACATGCGCCAAACGACAATGCTAACGTGTTTAGCAGATAGCTTGCTTTAGTTTGTTTAGCGTCTTTGTTTAGTGTGTTTGTAAATGAACTCTAAACATGAATTTGCTGCAGATGAGACTGCTGGGAGTATTGGACACTTTGACATTTTTGACCATGACGAGTCTACCTCTCCACTAATTAGCATGCTAACTTGCTCATAATCACAATGCTTACCTGTCGATTACTAGCGGGTTTAGCTGTTTTACTTGAGCATGTTAGCAAGCTAAGCAAACGTGAAGATTGGGATATTTTAAATGTTAGCCGACAGGCAAATCTTAAGGTGAAGGTGAAGGCTAACTGACTGATAGCGAAGACCAAAAACGCGACAAATTCTCATCATATCTGAAATCTTCAGCACAGAGGGACAAAGATCATGAAACTCTCTCCCCTCTTTACTGACAAATATATACAGTCCCAATGTACAGGACATGATGTTCTTCCTTCTGCTTTTGTTTCTCAACTGTGTGGATGTTGGATTGATTAATTGCCTGGTTACTATGCGAGTGTATGCATGCACACACACACACACACACACACACACACACACACACACACACACACGGCACTTCTGTTTCTTTGTGCCTTCCATTTTCAGCAACACAGCCGCTTAAATCATTGAACGCCTTTTTTTTTCTGTGGTGACATGGGCCTTCCTCCATGCTTCCTCCACACACACATACACACACACACACACACACACACACACACACACACACACACACAGTGATCATCCATTCATGTTCTCGGCGTCAGCCCACAGCGCTGGTGTCTGCCAGCAGGACAAATTGTTCTGCAGCTTCACACTCTGCTGTTGTAGGTCATCAACATAATTAAAGAATAATTGGAACCAAATGTGAAAGCAAGTTCGTTAAACACTGCATGTCTCATTTTCAGACTATCAATTGTCTACCTTGTATCCGTCTTAAAAAGTAGAGGAATTGGAGGTATGACAAACAGGAGAAGAACCAGAATGAGTTAGATTGAAGCAACACATCCTCGTTCTTAACTCGAACTTAAATCCATTCGCACATCTTAAATTCCCTTTTTCACCACAGGACGGAAGCCTCACTGAGATTTCACACAGTTAAACTCCTGCAGAGAAAAGCTCCCCAGGCTCTCAGGTGATGTTCACACCATCATGGAGGGATAAGTCTTGAGAGCGCTCTCAAATATATGGATTTTAAAAAAAAAAAAAAGGCTCATATTTGAGGTAGAATATACTGTCAGCCAGTATGTCCTCCTTCTAACTTTAGATTCTGCTCCTGAATGCTCTGGATCTGATTGGACCAGAGAAGGTAGTCGGGGCTTTGAAGGCCGTTTTGGACGCCCCTGGGTTTGCCAGATATGAGAGCAGTTATCAGGTGAACAGGTGTTGCAGCGATGGAAGCGGGCAGTGGAACTGCTTCAGATAGAAGTGATTGTACCCGAGCTAAAAAGCCTCTGCATGTTTCTAATAAGCTCCAGCAGCAGAAAGCTGCTCAAACTAGGATCAATGTTGGAGATGAAACATGGAGAGAGGTTAGAACGCAGAAAGCTTTACAGACCCATGCAGAGCTGGCTAAACACTGAAGCTACAGTGTCCACCACATGCAGAGCTGGCTAAACACTGAAGCTACAGTGTCCACCACATGCAGAGCTGGCTAAACACTGAAGCTACAGTGTCCACCACATGCTGAGCTGGCTAAACACTGAAGCTACAGTGCCCACCACATGCAGACCTGTGTGAGAGGAGGGGGCGGAGCCAGCTCTCTGTGATGATTAGAGTTTAGACTGCAGCACACATTAGAGTTAATGCTCCTTTAAAGAGGACTGTTGTACAGTTTATATTAATTACAACTTTTACATTATGTCCGTAAGTTGGCCATTGTTGCAATCAGTTCTGTTTATTAAGTAAGGTAAACGCTTCCTTTACATTAATGAAGGTCTCAGTCATTGGAGCGTTCGTAAAGTATGCTGAGAAAGGAGCCAGATTTATTCATTAACAGTATTTCTCACATGTCCACATCAGTGCGGTCTCTGTGTCTCTCTGACATCTTGTGCGTCTTCCCTCAGAGAGCAGAGTTCACACACTCTGCTTTCCTCAGCAGCTCCTTCATCCGACAGATGGTGTGGGTGTAACCTGTACAGTAATCAGTGTGTGTGTGTGTGTGTGTGTTGTGTTTGTGCATGTGTGTGTGCTCTTTTGAAGAATGAGTTCTTAATCAGATGTGTCTGTTTCTGAATTTATACCGTGTCATCAGCAGTGTGTGTGTGTGTGTGTGTGTGTGTCAGAGTGCCTCGTGTGCTGAAACTACAAGTGGTGCAGCTGCAAGAGTGTGTGTACGTTGTGTGTGTGTGTGTGTGTGTGTGTGTTTGCGCTCTACACACTCGGCCTTAGAGGGGACGTCTCAACGAAAGACCCTCATTCAAACAGGCACCTCTTATTTATTTATTTATTCTCTGACATCTACCCATCATCATCATCATCCTTTTTCTGTTATCGCCATGGCAACAAACCTAAACTCTCTCTGTATCTCTGTTTTTCCTCCCGGGGACCGCCTCTCTTTGCCGAGCTGTTTTTACTCCGTTGGTTTTTCTGGCGCTCTCTTAAGGCGACTCGTGAATAATTGAGTGCGTGCTTGTTGCACCGCGTGTGTGACAGCGATGATGTCGATCCTGCGGCAGCACCACCTGCGCTACACCCTGTCTGATGTTTTCACAATAAAATGACACTGAAACTTCCTCAGCCTCCGTCTCATTGTTTCTCGTGTGCAGGCAGCACTTGAACACAACATGCAATAAAGAAATTCATAAATCTGTCTTACTCGCCAGAAGTCTCCGTATTTATGACACAATACACGATGACAGTAATCCAAGTTCAAGGTACAATTACAGGAAGGTGTGTGTGATAAACATCTGATTGTAATATCCTGCAAATAAAGGCTTTTATAGACTTTCTTTATTCTCCTTCACATTTGATCTCTACACTGCAGATTTCATTGCATTGGCTCGAATGGATATGTGGATGTATTTAGTCATTATTTTCAATTAAAGAGCTCATCTTAGTACGGAAATTAATCTAAAAACAAGATTAAGTTCCTGCATATGATCCTCTGCTCCACCTCTTTGTATGTAGATTGGTTCAGTATTTCCAAAATGGCGTCCTCCATCGTTTGGCTTCAAAATGCCTCTTCAGAAACCATAGGGTGACATCATTGAGTCTGTGTCCATATTTATACAAACAAAGGTAATTGACCTGCTGCTGTTATATATTCACCTGGATAGTTGAGGTGCAGCAGAGCCTCGTTTATTTGGCGCTTCATCAGATTGATAAATTACTGGATGGAAGTTTAATTCTTTCAAATAGTTTTCACCTCTTTCCCCAGTGACGTCTAAACTGGATCCAGTAAAGGTGGCTGCCTCCCAGCAGAGACGGTTGTGTGGATTCTGTCTGCATTGATGTGTCTCTGCTGTCATTACATCGCACCATTATCACCAGTCAGTGCCCGGGCTACGGCTCCCAGGAGACGCCTGGTGAAATGGTTTCTATTTACAGGGTCTAAGCCATCTAAATGGATCTAATTTACGGGGTCTCTTGATCTAACAAAGCGAAGCAGCTGCACCGTGCGGCTTCCTCTCTAATTGAAATTGACTTTAAGTGCTCGGGGAACACGCATCGTGTCATTCACTGTTTCATCGCTCCCAAGACAATAAGCTCTCAATAACTAACTCTGTAATGAGCTCGGTCACGTGTGCATTTAACAGGTGACCGGACACTTTGTAGACATTTTGCCTCTGCATGTACATTATATCATTCTACATGTAAAATATCGTGTGATCAGACATGAAGCACAGATTATTCCTGAGGAGACGCAGCACGTCCTCCCTTTGTAAAATCACTTTTAGAGTTTTTGTACTTTGCTCCACATAAACACTGTCTTGTTGGTCGATGAGAATCCCGTCTGTGTTTGCTGCGTCGTTAGCTGATCGTTATGAACAAAGCTACATTGACCACATGGAAACACAGCATTGACTTGTCATTCTCTATTAAATCTGGGAAAGGTTTGGTTTCCACACTCAGAAGAAGAAGTGTTATTGATGTGCTGCAGTTTGTGTCTTCATTATACTCCATCGTGGGTCCTACAGCGGCTCACTGCAGGGAGGATTCAGAAGGACTTCTATCAGTCGCTCTTCATGTTCCGGCCTCTCGCTGCACCTGCTCGCTGTAATCCACAGCTCATTAAATGTGCAGCCGCTGTGTTTGTGTCTCAGCCCGCTTCAGAGCCTGCACGGCCCTCGCTGCAGAGACCACCGGCTCTCTCATTACGCCAACACGGAGCTCCGCAGCGCTCAGCGGTTCCTTTAAAGTGTCCCGCCTTCGAGCAAAGCCCCCGGGTCCGAAATCGACCACATGAAAGACAGGAAGAAAAAAAGAGAAAGGCCGAGAGGGATTGCTCTCATGTGTGTTCAAAACGGATCGCAGCGCAGTTTGTTAAACATACGACCCACTGACCGACCTTCTGCAACCTCCACACACACACACACACACACACACACACACACACACACACACACACACACACACACACACACTGTGTCATCGTGGAGAGGCTGCAGGCCTCAGCACGTCCGGCCTTCTTTACAATCTGCTCTGCAGGGTTTTCCACATCATTCCTGCATATTTGAAGGTTTGTTTTCATGATATTTCAGGTTTATTGGGCAGTTTGCAGAGCGGGCAGGAGGAGGAACGAGAGAGCAGAGGAGTGCAACGTTAGTTCGAGGCCCGAGGCCAGATGTGAACTCTGAGGTTAGATACTGTACACACACGTCTGTGGGCGGGACTCAGGAAACATCGAGTAAGAAAAGACAAAAACACTTTGACAGTTCATCTTTAAAAAAACTCAGAAGAGTTCATATCTGTCGTCTTTTTATTAAATGAACTTGACACCTCCAAGGTCTCATTGAATCCTCGTCTTTAAAGGAAACGTTTGATGTATCAGGAAATATTCTACGTTTGCTTTTTTTTTTCCTGCTGATTGAGAAAAAGTCCCGATGATCCAAATCCAGTAAATCTTTACTTCAAACTGCTTCACGTTTCCCATTTTCAAACTTTACTATCTTTAATAATCATCCACCATTCATTCAGTTTTCTTTATTTCTAATACATCACTGGCTCTCTGACCTTTCCATTGATACCTCGTTTGGCCAATTACAGCCTTCCATTCAGTGTCCCCCACACCAGCCCATAATATGCCTGATAAGCATTTATAATGAGTCTGACCCTGGTCTGATGTTAGACCTTAGACCAGCACCCGGTTCCTCATGGTCTGTGACATCACTGTTTATATGTGCACACATATATCCAGACTCTGTCTGTGAATAAAAAGGAACGCTTCTTGTTTGGATGAGTGCTGAGTGCAACCACCTGCTTTAACCTCCCCTCCACCCACCGCTCCACCCCTTCTCAAGCCACACGTTTACACACACACACACACACACACACACACACACTTGGCTGCGCTCCTCCTCTTGGCTGACCTTGTGGTCTCATCTCTGAAATACACTTTGCCCTTCCTACTCTCTGCAGCTACACACCCTGTCATTAGAGGGAGGCCAATGGCAACCCGTGTCTGTGTGTACGTGTGTGTACGTGTGTGTGTGTGTGTGTGTGTGTGTGTGTGTGTGTGTGTGTGTGTTACAGAATAGTAAGAAAAAAAAATGTAAAAAGAGAACAGCAGCTTCATCATCCAGCTGAAGAAAGCGACAAAGGCTCTCCCAGATTTCTCATGTTTGACAAAAGAGATCGGGCTCGAGGCTGTGTGTGTGTGTGTGTGTGTGTGTGTGTGTGTGTGTGTGTGTGTGTGTTACCTGGCAGCTGGGTGTGGATCCACACACCTTGCCACCAATCAAGCCTGCAAACCTGCCAATCATCTGCAATCAAGCGACCGCCCGAGGCCACGGTATAAAAGCCGGCTCCGTCTTTAACTTGACGTCAGATTGTTCGTGTCGCCTCCGTGATGTTTGTGCCACAAGTCGCCCAGCTCTCAGTGAAAAACCCAGAACCCTGCCCGCACACCTCGGACCTCCCAGCCAGGATCCAAAATAACAGCGGGGACGATAAATAACTTCTTAACGTCACTCCAGAAGTGTTTGTGTACGTGATGTGGGTCCGTCTGCACAGGGTGGAAACCAGAGCTCAGTCCATCAGTGGGATGCAAGATACAATCTGTTTGGATTCATTCTGGTGCGCTCCGGTGCATTTAACGTTATAATGGGACCATGTCTGAGTCAAATCCTGCAGTCAGTCGTTGAGCTGTGGAAGTGTAATCGATTGATGATGAAGAATCACCTCAGTCATGATTATTAGAAATCTCCGTTCATCTCTTCACAGCTGCCTGAAATGTTTCCAGGGATCAGAGGCGAGGTGGCGGCTTCCACCTGAACACAACACGCTGTCAGGTTCAGATGAGGTTCGATTAAATGTCAGCGATGAGTTGAGGATAATTCCTCCTGACCACGAAGAGGGATCTAAACACGGGCGTGAAATGTGACGTGACGGCCTGCAGGGAAGAAACGTGATAAGATGGTTTACACGCCTCCTGATCTCTGCCTTCAGTTTCCCATGACGAGCGAAAACCTTTCCTGCCCTGGAGCGAGCCGCTGCACGCCGTCCATGCACCGGTGTCAGGGAGGTGAAACGTTCTGCATGGTTTCAGCCAAACTGATGTGATGATAAATCACCTGCTGCTTTATGCAAATGTGACATTTAGAGCGGAGGGCTAAAAGCACCGCGTGGAGGCCGTTTGCTTTGCTCACAGATGAGGGATTTAACGTCACGAGGGGTTAATGCAGCCGTATAAAAACCTCACCTGTCATCAGGAGGGAGACTTTACAGCAGTGAAGGAGGCGGGGCTTTTCAACAGAGTCCACACTGAAAGGCCACGGAGGTCGGCGGCCGTCGGTAGCGAATCAGTTCACGAGAAGAAAATCTGAAGCGAGCAAAGCAACGACGAGTCGAGAGGAACCTGTTTACTTTATTCTCCATCAGGAGTGCTGAGCGTCCGGTTTCACCTTGACGATTACAGACTACCGCCACCTGCTGGCGTGGAGAGTTATGTCCTCTCACGTGAATATGTCATTGAAGTCTGTATTCCACCTTTAAATAACTCATCTAAGGTTGACCAACCTTCCTGAGCTAACAGTGCTGGTCGGCGTCTTTCAAATGTGTTCAAGGGCAAATTTTAGGACAAGACGAAAGGTGACGTGAAAAGTGTCCACGAGTCAGGACAGCTCCACGTTCAGCCAACTACAATCACAAATGCAGCAGTTAGTGTTCAGTCAATAAAAGAGTCCTTTCAAAGTTCATGCAGGGCGAGCGGCGAGGAGCAGACAGCGGCGACCTTTGAGAGAACACACGAGAGCAACAGGAGCGTTTGAGCACGAAGGGAGGCAGAAAAGGACGGAGGCATCGTTGGAATAGGTTTCATCTCGGGAAGGTTTTCTTCTGTTTGTTTGAAGCTCGTCGAGTGGCGTGTACTTTGTCGCTCTGTATTCAACACGCCTCCATGTTGTGACCATTTCACTGACGCAGACCCCTGATTGAAAGCTAAGTTGAATCCAGGGATTAAAAAAGTCCCCGACAGCAGAGCTGTGTTTCTGTACAGTCGAGGATTGTTTACAGACACGTGCACTTGTCTGAAGGTGACCTCGAACTCCCCGCAAGGAGGGAGGCAATAAAACAAATCCTCGACAGGTTTCAGCAGATTGCATTTACCTCTCCGTCAGGACAAGCGTCGTATTGGAATAACACGTTGTTGATGGTTGTAGAAGCGGCTGCTGTTCGTTTTACGGCTCCGTGCTGCACATGCATTAAGCTCCTGACAGAATCCCCCGGCTGCAGCTCCACCGTTACGCCGCCGTTTGACAGACGGGATATGAGGGTGGGCAGCTACATATGCAGCATGAGTAATCACGCCACCACGCTATAATGTGTGCTGCTTCACCTTCAGGCTGCTCCGTATACGCCACTCATCCTGACGAGCTGTCTGCACCCACATTGTTTCCAGCTCCGGGCCCAGATAAAGACACCGCAGGCTCCGGACCGACAGATGGAGAATCCTCGCAGCCTTCAGGAAACCTGCACTTCACATGATGAATGGACGGCGGCGCAGAAGGCGTGGGATCAAAGTTTGGCTTAACTGTTGTTTTCGATGGACTTTCTCCTTTTTGTTTTCCTCTGCTGCTGCTGTGAAGTAGAAGCATTAGAATATCCCGGAAATGAAAGTTTTAGGTAAATTAGGTTAAAAACTAAAGGGGGCGCCAGAAGCCTCGTGGTAAGTGTGAGCGCCCCCATGTGGGGGCGAGGTGCTCCATCATGTTTTAGTTTCCTGTTGGATTTCATAGTTTTTATCATGTTGTCTGTTCAGATCCTGCTCCTCCCTGATTCCCCTCACCTGGGCCTCCTTCTCACCTGATTGGGTGTTAACCCCGGCGTGTTCGACCTCGCTGCGTTTCCCTCGTGCTCGTCTTTGATCTCTGCCTGATTTTTTTTTTCTTACCCGTCCTTTTGCCTTCTGCTCCAGATTTCTGCGTGCTGAACTTTGAGCTGCATTGATCGAGTCAGCGTGCGTGCCGACGTTCGTGTCCCAGAAGTTTAAACTGTGTTGGTTCATGAAGTCAGTCAGTTGAGGTGGTTCGGGCATCTGGTCCGGATGCCCCCTGGACGCCTCCCTAGGGAGGTGTTCCGGGCATGTCCCTCTATGTCTCTCGGCTGGCTTGGGAACGCCTCGGGGTCCCACCGGAAGAGCTGGAGGAGGTGTCTGGGGTGAGAGAAGTCTGGGTGTCTCTGCTTAGACTGCTGCCCCCGCGACCCGGCCCCGGATAAGCGGTAGAAAATGGATGGATGGTTCATGAAGCTGAAAACAGCTGTGCTCTGATACATCAGCACTGACTCGTTTTTCTTGGACGGAGGGTGAAGGACGGATTCTCTCCCTCACTCCGTCTCCCTGCCTGAAATGTGTCCTCGCTGTGTCCCTCTCCGGTGACGGCCAATTAGTCAGTCTGGAGCGCTCTCAGGGAGTCACACATGCAGCTGTGAATCTCCCCGCAGAGCGAAGCCCGCCTGACTCCTCCTGCTGCCTCTGTTTGGCTTCGGTGCCAAAATGAGATTGATAACGGCCTAAATAAAGACGAATCGAGCGGCGCTTCACTCCCAACGCTCCGAGCAGCCACTTCAGGCTGAGTCATCCGTCCCCGCTAACAACGCCATCGATCTTCACTTGTCTGAAGTACAGTGACTGTCAGAGGAGAAGACAGAGGACGCAGTGAGGGGGACGCCGAGGTCACAGTGTCACATCCAGGCCGCCTTCCCGCTGTCTCACTTCCTGCTTGGAAATGACATTTAAGAGAGCGTGATGTTGTCTGTGTGAGGACCGTCACTTTGAACATGAGAGCTCCATAAACTGACCGCCCACGCTCGTGGTTATATTATTATATAATACACCAACCCGACACACAGCACCATGACGATAACGTTTGGATGTTCCCCTCACACACCTCTCAGCTGCTTTCTTTGTGACACAATGTTCCAACATGTCTGCTGCAGCGTCTGTTTCCAATCACACGTTACCAGTTCATGAAACATCTATTGTTTCTCTACGGACACACACACACACACACACACACACACACAGGCATGTGTGTGTGTGTGTGTGTGTGTGGGGGGGGGGGGGGTCTGCCAGACTCCTCAGAAACCCCCCTGAAGTCTGGATGCTCCTCGTTAACATGCCACTAATAACCCCGAGGGTGGCTGGATGACTGACAGAGGGGTGTGTGTGTGTGTGTGTGTGTGTGTGTGTGTGTGTGTGTGTGGGGGGGGGGGGGGTCAGATTTCACAGCCCCTCCGGTCCTGTCTGGGCCGCTGCAGAGGAGAGCGAATAAACCCCCAAAAACTTCACAGCTGGATTCATCAGGCGCTCAGTCGACCTTGTTAAAAAGTCTCGATGCTAACAGAGGAGGGTTGTTTAACACACACACACACACACACACACACACACACACCTACACACACACAGATTGAAATATGAGTTGATCATATCTGCAGCCTTTCTTTTACATTTGAGTATTTTTAAGAAGTCTTGTTGCTGCTCGATATCAAACCTCCCGGCGGTCAGAACAACCTTCATCTGAACAACAACCGATCTTCTGAGTGAGACGATCCATGAGCATGAATAATCGATACGCTGCGTGCTGCTTTTGGCTTTGATCACGGGAGGAAAGAAAATCCATTTGACGATGCTGCAAAGTTTCTCACCAAAGAGCGCCGCATCCCTTGGACGAACGTGCACAGGGTCTGCGTCTGCTGGAGACGCACCTCGTGACGGCTCACTTTGAAGTCGTCTCTTTTCTCCGCGCCGCCGTGCGAGCTCGGGCCCGTGTGTCTCCACCTGCTCCTCGCTTGTTTCCTCATCAGCGGCAGAGAATCGATTGTGAGGAGACTCGGTGAAGGGAACTTTGAAGAGACGCTTCACTCTCACAAACGAGCCAACCTGTCGCTCAGTCCTGTTTGTTGGCTCTTACATCATGAAGGATCTGTCTGAAGGCTACCTGCACATTTCCAGGAAATACACGGAGCCTCTGAGGTCCAGGCCAGTCAAGATGTGCCGGCCCTTTAAATGATTAATAATATATGCAAAATTAATAAAAACAGAGGAAGGCAAAATATCGCCGTTCAAACTTGATTTAAAATTTTTTTTTTTGCCTGAGACTGAAGAAGAGTTCAGGGCTGAAGCGAAGCAACAATCCTGCTTCAGCTGCTTCGTCCTGACTCCTTTTTATTTTTTGACATTTTATTAAAGATGAGATTTGAACTCTGTTTGGACCTGGAACTTATCCAGGGCTGGTCGGCCATGTTTCCCAGCTTCCTCTCTGAGATCCTGAGTGTCATGATTCAGTCTTGATTTCCTGTCTTGTCTTTAAGTCTCATGTTTTCCCTGAGTATATTTAGTCCTAGTCTTTAGTGTGTTTCCTTGTATCCTTGTGTCCTTCTCTGTTTCCTGTTTTATTTGTGTGAATGGTTCCTGGTGTTTAGTCTTCAGTGTTTCTAGTTTTGTAAAGTCGTCTCCCTGTGCTTCTGTTTTCTTACATCCTTTAGTTCTATTGTCCTATTTTGTCATGTTTGGGGATTCTGTGTGCTTTGTTTGTTTTGTTTTCCCCGTCTGTCTGCTCCCTCTGTGTTTCCCTTCACCCCTTAATTGTTCATTGGTTTCAGGTTGGCTCACAGGTGTTTGCACTTCAATCAGCTCACTATTTAAGCCGGCTCCTTCCATGCTGCCGGTGCCAGATTATTGTTCTTCCCTCATGGGTTTGTGCTCTCCGTGTCAATACCAGTTTTCTAGTGACTCTGTGAATGCTTGTTTTTTCCTTGTCGTGTTTTTTGACCTCTCGCTAGTTTCCCAGACCTGCCCGTCCTGCAACCTCGTGTTTTCCCCCCGTCGTCTCGTTTGTCTACATCTGGCTCAACTACACGCGTGTTTTGGGATCACTTTCGAGTCACATTATATTTCTTGTTACACATTAGAGTCACATTATATTACTTGTACACAGTATAGTCACCTTAGATTCATGCAACACATTTGTGTCGCTTATATTTCATGTAGTACATTTATTCACCATTGTCACTCATTGTTTAATAAATCATTGGTCGTTATTCTGTCTCTGAGTTGTGCGTCTGGTTCCAATTCCATTTTGAATCGTAACATATTTGTTCTTAATCTACCATTGTTTTTAATCTATTATTGTTTTAAAGCTATTTATTAGGGACTTCATGACCATCATTATTTTAATGTGTGAATGGTGTGTGATGTGTCTTATGTTTCTGTACTGGCACTTTCCCTGCAACGAAGTTCCTATAACGGATAAATAAAGTTGATTTGATTTGAGTTCCTCGTGTTTCTTCAGTGTTTCATGTTTTCACTGTTGTCTGGTTTCCTTCCTCTCTGTGTTTCCCTCCTGTCCTGATTGTCCTGATTGTCCTCACCTGTCTCATTAGTCTCACCTGTGTCTGATTACCTCTCGTCGGTCCGTTGTCTTGTCTTGAAGTTACTCGTTTCCGTTCTACGCTCCCTGGATTTGCTTTGATCTCCAAATACAGACGGCATGAAGGCGTCCTCATCAGATACCTGAACCAGCTCTACTCCAGATCTCTAAGGCGGGGGCCGGACCCCCTTCACAGGAAACTCATTTCAGGACCACCGGGTGGCGGTTGGAACGCCCGCCGTGCTGCACCATCAGTCCATCCAACTCGCGCTTCATTTAGCGCCCATTTGTAAAAGAAGTGTGAGACATGAGCTGAAGCGTGAGAGAAGACAGACTCCCGAGGTTTTAGAAAAGTCGAACCCACCACCAGGTTGGTTTGAGGAGGTGGGCGCACACGTTACATCTGTGCACTAAGCGCGTTTTCCTCGACACTGGGGTGAAGGAAAGATGAGGATGCATCGCCTGACTCTGTTGTCATGGAGACCATCAGATGAGGATGATGATAGTATCTAAGGGCTCACTGCGGGCAAACAGAGGGATATGAAGATTTTTACTGTTCATTACAATCAGATCAGGTTGAGCTCAGTATCTGAGATTTCATCTGCTGCAGTCAGAGCTCATCTGCTGTCTCGTCGACTGCTGCTGTACGCACACGCAGAGGAGAGGACGGCTTCCTGTCAGCCAAAAAAAACAAAATAAATACAAAAAAATAATGAATAAAATAAATAATAAAATAAATTAATAAAAATAATAAATTAATAAATAAAATAAATAATAAAAATAATAAATAATAAAAAAAAATAAAAAAAATAATAATAAATAAAATAAATAATAATAAATAATCATAAAAATAATAATAATAAAAATAAATAATAATGAAAATAAATGAAAAAATAAACCCGACATGAGACACTCTTTAGAGAAAAGACTTTTATTTAGATGTTTTTGGAAAAACAAACAAACAAATAATCAAATCAAAAGGAAATGTATCCACTTTGAATCCTCGTCAGTCTGACATCACAAGTTGAAACGGTGGATATCTCTCACTGGAATGAAACTCAAAGAACTGAGAGTGAGTACAAAAAGAAATCATCGCTCAGAGTAACAGAAAATTGCATTCACCTTGTTAACAATCTCAAGAGGCACATAGTGGAGTTGATGGAGAGCCAGCGGCTGCCTTCACATGCACGACGTGATGCAAGGAGGTCCAGAGGGTTTCCTCCCGGAGTCACAGAAGCAGGACTCATTGACTCCGTGTTCACTCGTTATGATATCAGTCTGTGATCAGCAGAGAATCAGTCAAACACTCCTGATGAAATGTGTGCAGGCGTGTCGATACTACGCATGCATGATGCACGCACTGTAAACAGTGTGTGGTTAACGTGCAAACGACGAGGACGCCGCCAACGAGGACAACAGGCCAGACGAGGACGCCGCCGTCTCAGCTTGCACGAGTGTGAACGGCTAACGTCTTCACGAGGCTCCACCTGAACACGTGATTGGCTCTGAGCTCACATGTCGAGTAAAGGACGACTCGCTGAGCTTCACGCCGCTTCCTCGCTCCGGCAACGACGACAACGACGTCCTCGTCCCTGCGTGCCACGTTAGCTCTACAAACCTGCTGTCCTAGTTTGGATGCTAAGCTAACGTGGTCGTTTACCTGATTGGACATTAATGTGCTCCATTTAATTTAATTGTCTCTTTTCTTCTCTGAAGAAACGTTTGTTTGTCTCCACAGTAAAAAGAAGAGGAGACGACCCGAGCTGATCCGTGACACGGACACGGTGAGTTCAGAAAGGTGAAAGCAGAAACACTGAGTGAAGTTTAAATCCAGCCAGGATGAAGATCCCGCCTTCTCGTCACAGAGAGGAAAAAAAAAACAAAAAAACATCGACAGCTGGGGGAAAAAAGAAAACACAAACTAGTGAATTTGATACCAATAATCCAAATCCATGATTCCCTTTTGACCCTGGTTCTGAAGGAGCTGCTAACATGAAGGACAAAAAGGTGAGCTTTGCTTTCTCTCTGACTGCCTGCACAGACGGAGAGCGACACACCGGGCTCAAAGCAGCACGGCGAGGTTCCCTGGGCGGCTCCGCCCAGCGGGACCAGCGTGATAATATGCAAGTGCTTCGGTGCAAACGATGCAGATCAGAATCTGAACTGAGACATTTATGGAGTATTACGTGAGTAGAAAAAAAGCCAGTAGCAGAAAATAGTTTTTAAAGCATCCTGTGGTTCGAGTGAAAGGAAGGAGAGGAATGTGCTGGCCAGAGAAACACACATTCCCACAATGCCTCTGGTGGGGTGGCAGGCAGCGGCGCTCCCCTCCGCCTGCAGACGCCTTCCTGCGGCGTGGGCTCAGTCGCCCACGTCGCTGTCCTGGTCTCCGATGACCCACAGGAAGTGGAAGCTGAGCGCCAGCAGGGCGGTGCCTAACAGGTCGCCCAGCGCCGTCAGGTAAGGAATGGAAAAACTGTCCGGGTCTTTTCCGCTCCGCCACATGGAGTGAACCATCCAGTCTGCGATGCACAACAGCAGCAACACCTGGAGGGAGAGGAGGCGGAGTCAGTACGGCAGCACAACAGCAGCAACACCTGGAGGGAGAGGAGGCGGAGTCAGTACGGCAGCACAGAGATTCAGACCCGTGTTTGAGACGCATGAACCCAAAAAACGATTTCAAATCAAAACAGATTCAGTCAGCTCCCGTCACGCTCACACTGACGCTAGAGTCCACCAGGAGGGGGTTCAAACCGACTCTACCCACTGAGCCACAGCTGCTCGCTTTTGTCATGTTTGTTTCCTCGTGTTGATTGTTTCCCTGTGTTACCTGGAAGTTTATTTCCTGTGTTTTAAGTCTCGTCTTTAGTGTTTCCTGTTTTATTTTGTAGGATCTGCTTTAGGTGGTGTCAGTGTTGGGTTTGACTTTGTACCTCAGTGTTCTCCTGTGTGATTGTCCTGATTGTCCTCACCTGAGTCTGATCACCTGAGTCTGATCACCTGTGTCTGATCACCTGAGTCTGATCACCTGTGTCTGATCACCTGAGTCTGATCACCTGAGTCTGATCACCTGAGTCTGATCACCTGAGTCTGATCACCTGAGTCTGATCACCTGAGTCTGATCACCTGAGTCTGATCACCTGAGTCTGATCACCTGTGTCTGATCACCTGAGTCTGATCACCTGAGTCTGATCACCTGAGTCTGATCACCTGAGTCTGATCACCTGTGTGTCGTGTGCTCTGAGCCTTTGTCGTTTGGTCTCTCTGTTTCTTTGGATTACTTTGTTTTTTGCTCCACTTGATTTTGGATGTTTTGGATTCATTATGAAAGTTTTTATTTGTCCTCTAGTTGAATAAATATTGAGTTTTCTGCACTTGGCTCCTCCCCCCTGTTCCTCTACCTGCTGCGTGACAGCTTTAGGAACAGAAATGAGCGTGGCAGCTCGTCTTTTTAGATTTTGCTCATTTGGACTGGAGGTCAGAGCGCGCTCTCTTTCACAGAGAAGGCAGCGTCAGCGTGGGAGGAAAGAAGAGAAGGAGAGACGAAGAGGCTGCAGGGGAATGAGCAGAAACACTTGAAGTGAAGAGGAGGAGGAGTAACGGACGGAGCAGCAGACCGAGAGACGAGCTAACACCGGTCTTATTCATAATTCAAGTTTCCACGCATGGAGGGAACGCCACGCAGAGAAAAGGAGAAGTCTATTAAAAGATAAGGACGAGTCAATAATTTAGGAGGAAAGGAGGCGTCTGCAGCTGGCAGCCACAAACGTTACAGAAACAACAGAGGCGCCGTGACAACGATATCGACAGGCGAAGATGACGGCGAGCCACGATACGATCGGGAGACGAGATGATGATGAGACATCATCGCCTGTGTTTAATACACCTGCTGAGATAACCTGCTGACGCACACTGAGGGAATATGTAACAACCAATCAGAGAGCCAGCTGCTGACGCTCTTCTTCGTTTGTTTATAAAATCCAAGTCGTCACTATTTTTTTTTATTGCTATTCTCATACGTGCTCTTATTATTATTTATTGTCTCTTTGGTCCTCTCGGCCTCAGCTCGGGTCGTTGGAGCTGCAGGTTCCCAGACCCCTGGTAGGTTTTCTGCAGCTCCGGCCAATAGGAGGGCGGGAAGTGAGTCTGCACGACTTCTTCTGTTCTCGTCTCCCCAGGAGAGTCGGGTTCGATGTGTGATGGGTTTCATGTGGTTGGCTTGTTTTTGTTGTTGAGGTTATTTGCATTGTTTTTATTCTTGCTGTTTCTAAAAGTGCTTTATAAATAAAGTTATTATTAATGAGGCCTTTGATCAAAACGTGAGGACAGAAGCCTTCGCTTTCAGCTGCACAGAAAAAAAAAAAGAGAGGACGTTTCAAGTTTGTAGATTTTTTTTTTAATGGTCGATAATGTCGAGCTCTTTGGTTTTAAAGCGTCGCTGCCTTCCTCACCTCGGACCCGTCGTCCATCACATTCCCCCCCCCCCCCACACGGCGTCCCGTCGAGGATAAAAAGTCTGTTTGGCTTCTCCGGCAAACAAAAACAGGAAGGAAGAAAAGTTTCCATCTTGTTTGTTTTTCAAGGATTAAGATGCATCCAATTTCCACATTTAGAGAAAACAAATGAAAAAGAGAGAAATGGAGCAGAGTGCTGATCCATCATGAAGACGCTCTGCTTGTGTTTGTGTTCGGTTCTTTAATCACGTCTGAACAGAGACGAAACAAGATGAAGCAGTCTGATCTCCTGAGACGTCTCACAGGTGGCACACAGACCACGAGTGTTGTTGTTGTTGTTGTTGTTGTTGTTCAGCTTCATCTGCAGCTCAAACGTGCACGCGGGCCTTTTCCTTTCTCTACACACGACGGACCTTTGACTCTCACTTTGTTTTGGCAGCTAAACATTTCTTCACATTTCCCAGGTTTCAATCCAGCGTTCCCGTGTTCGATGTTCATCAAACTGCCAGATATGTTTCAATGAAGCTTCATCGGAGAATTATGAAGCAGTCTGGTTCAGTTTGGTTGGCTGCTGTTTAGATTTAATGGCGCTCTCTGTTTCTGTTTTTCTTCGTCTCGGAGATGATGACCTTCCTTCGACTCATCGATCTTTATTTACTGCGTTGCGTTCTTCTGATTTGTTAAATTTTGAATTTATTGGCTGTTTGGTCTTTTCCACACTGCTGAGATTTAGTGAAGCGTAGCGGTACGGTCTCAGGATTCAATGTACCAAAATTTACCAAACACGTGGGACATGTGGGAGGAGTGGGACATGTGGGACATGTGGGACGAGTGGGACATGTGGGACATGTGGGACGAGTGGCGGTTGAAGGATTGTTCCCCCAACTCCTCTTCATAGACTGGAACACAAACCATGTTTGAGGCTATACTCTGCTGCTCGCTCTGATTCACCTCCGTGTGAGAGAGAGAGAGAGAGAGAGAAGGCACGCGGCGTCACGTGACGTCACTCTATTAGCGGCTGCAGAACACGGCAGGTATTTATCATCCGGGCCGACATGATTGGATTCGGTTGTCCTCCTGAAGAATCCCTGCTCGGTGGCGCGCTTGATTTGCAGACCATTACACGCTGCTCCACGTGGTCGATCCCACACTGAATGATAACTTCCGATCAAATGAACACTTTCTGATGCACACACACTCAGAGGCAGCGTGTCGCCTCAAACTGCCGTTTTATTAATCTGACCTCATCCAAATCTGCTCCTCACTGTTTCCCACCTTTCTGCCTTCACTCATCCCGAGAGCAGCGCTGACGTGTCTCTGCAGAGACTTCCTGTCCATGACGTCCTGCTCTTCCCTCATCAATAACCCTCCTCATACACTCGATCACCGGATGAGACAAAGCTTACACCTGGAACTTCTTCTTCTTCTTTTAAACCCAGTGTTCACTCAGAATGAAGCACAGTAACGTTATGCAGCTAACCGTCTTTGAGGCGAAGCACCATGTTGTGATCACGTACGAACAGCGAGGTGATGTGGCGGACAATCCGTCCCACGTGACGGGACGTGACCTCTCATCTGGTTTTTTACGAGCACTGAGGTTTTGAACTGATGTCACAAACTGTCACTTCTGCCTCCGTGGTTTGGACGGCTGCACAGGGTGAAGGAAAGGTTAGAGAGGAGAAGAACAGGCGTCTTCTATCTGAGAGGAGGAGAGAGGAGGAGTTAATGGTCACTTCCTGTGACCTCTGTCCTGGTTAACGAAGCGTGCCGTTACTAAATCCCCTCGAATCTGTCCAGCGGAGTCAGAGTGACTCCCTGAGACCTGGGCTCGTTTCTCGCCCCGCTCTTTCATGGCCGTGTAATCGCCTTGCAGAATGAGTTTGGGATGCATTAAGTTCCAGAACGGCTTCATTATCACAGCGCCACATTCTGTTCAGGTCAACATCATCACGCTGCAGCGCAGAGAAGCCGTTAGCAGCTTTCCCACAGAGAGCCAGAAGGACGGACGGACGGACGGACGGAGACGTCCTCTAAACTCAACATCTACATCTCATCTCCTGCACCATCTGCTGTCAGACCACGACCACTCGCTGTTACACATCCTCCTCTGCAGGCGACACCTTTCCACCGGGGGAAAAGAGAGGAGTTAGTTCGACATGTGATCAGTCTGGCACTTTAACTCAAGTGCTCTATTCGTCTGCATGTAATGGACTGCTCTTCTAAAGTGCTTCTTCTTAGACTTTAAAGCACTCGAAACACTTTGCACAACACGTCAACCTTCAGCCCACTCACACTCACTCCAGCACGTCCTGCTCATTCACACTTTCAATCAGTGAGATGAAGCTCAAGGCCCGATCCTCGGACACAATCAGCTCTCCAGGTTTTTTGGCTCTTCGGTAAAATTCATCTCCAGTTTGCAGCTTTTACTGACTGTGTGGTCATTTTGTCGCTGAGTGCTTCTCTTAAGGGGGCGAGCGGGCGTCTCTGAAGCCTTCAGCCATCACTCCAGTGTTTTTGTTGTCTTTGTGACTTCAGTGTCCCGCTCGGTGAGTTCAGCCTCAGGCGGTGCAGCGTGCACCGACGCAAAAACGTCTCCTTCATTGATCTATCTTGGTGCTTCTCGTGTCAGCACAGGTGAGATGCTAACTCCGGGTTGTAAACGACACTGGTTTGGGATGAAGCGCGTGCCGATGAGTTGCATTGCCACATCCAACACGGTTCCACTTTGTGTGACCTCTCCAGACGTTTGTCGACACCTCCACTGATTCTTACTTTGTGTCTTTCTGCTGCCAGAGTTCAGTAAAGCGGCGTGGGGAAAGAAATGTGTTGGCCATTGTTTGAGCTTGTTTTTGTGTGTTCCTGCTCTTGTTTGGTTTGGCCAACTTTTTGTATACACGACGGATTTGTGCAGAAGCGACCGCCGCTGTCTGCCAAAAAGCCCAACTCTGGTGAATTCAATGTGATTCTTCTTCTTTTCTTCCCCTCAGCGGCTGCACCGTGAGGCTCGCACAGATATCACAATGAGTCTCCCCCCGACTCTCCGCGGCTTTTCACTGTAAATGGAGCGCTATCAAACCGCAGCGTGTGCAACTTCTGCTTATCACTGCTGTTAAAGAAACACACTGTTACAGTCCTTTGACATCATCAAAACTGGCCGTGTGTTGGACAAACAGACTGAAAATGAACTAAAGGAAGGTCTGAAGGAATCTTGAATGCGTCTGCGTCCATGTGACGAGCTCCTGCTGGCTGCACATTTCAAACCTTCAAAGTCGTGCACCAGTAAACCTGCACGACATAAACCTATCATTTGTCTAAATGGCTGGCAGGTACTGCTGGAGTCACTCCAGGACTCTTCTTCAGCTCGAAGCAGAAAAGCTATATTCCCAAATGTCCCAATCAAAAACACATCAGAGAAAAGTTGTTTTTGCTTCTCTCAGACTCAGATTGTTTTTTGATTGTCAACCTGAAAGAAATAAATCATTTGGGTAAAGCAGACCTGTTTGTTGTTTTTTTGGCCTGCCGCTCTTTAAAGCCAGAATGTATTTGTTGTTTTACCATGCAGTTGGCTCTTCGGGGTCTCATGACCTCTTGTTTGAGAATCTGTGACACTCGGACTCTGCAGGAGGCCAGAAGCTCATGTGCACGTCGTCCGTACTGTTTCCACCTTCGAGAGACGATGAGTGGGTCCGCTCCAAACGCTGATTTTGGACCTTACTCCCTCGATCCGACAGAAGACAAAGGTCGTGCTGCAGACGATCTCGTCAGTTTGTCCCGCAGTTTGAGCTGCGACAGAGCGAGTGACTCTGTGGACTGTCTCATGAACGAAACGACGGCCTCATTGGGAGGCGAGCTGGCCGCAAACATTTCCCTTTTTTTCTCTGTGAAGTCTCAGTAAAATGTCGCCCCTCTCGCTGGTTGTCCGCCATGTTTGTTTTCCCATAGGTGGCTTGTTGATTGGCTGGCAAAGAGTCCAGCGTGTAAGCAGCCTGGCACAAGCCAGAGGAGGAAAAGAATGGATAGCAGATGGATGTTAGTGTGGGCCAGGCTTTACATAACGGCAGTTTCTTTTTTTGAACTACAATCAAACGTGTCCAAGCATTCTCTCAGGCGGTCCTTTGACCACGTGCATTTATCCATTTTACACTTTTAAGCTGCCTGATGCATCTGCATCGTGCAGAGAATATCTTTATGCACTTTTTTATTTTTTTTAATTATGAGTCAAAAAAAAAAAAAAGGTTAAAAAATCAAATACAGGAATCACGCAGCTGTCTGATTCTGTATTTGGGACCTAGCATATTTTCATCTAGCTTTAACCTTAAAGATATCTGTTTTACACTTTATAATATATTGAGTCATTTAGAGATGATGCATATATAGAGGGGATTTCCCTTATCAGAGATGATTTCGATGAGGACACTTATTCAGGCTGCAGCCGTCCCCAACTAACGAGGACGTCATTCAAGTGTCTAAACTGATCCTCTTGTATTTGTCTGCAGCCTGCAGCTGAAGCAATCAGTCACAGACGGGGACAGCAGAATGCATCACAGCTAATGTTCCTCAGGAGATCAGGTTTCTACAAATTGAAATGGAAAGTGACAATCCCAAACCCTCCGAATGCGAAGCGTACGTGTTGATTTGAGAGCGCTGTCGGCGGAGATAATGAGAGTGGCAGAATATTTATCAGCGTCATTAGTGTCTGGGTTTGTAGTGCAGGTGGAGAAGCTGACGGAAGGTGAAGTGTACCTGCTCATAATCCTCCAACACCCACACTTGTGTTTTCTCAGAGATAAAGCTCTGCAGGTTTCTTCACTCCCCTCCCTGTTGATGAGACGTCTTCCTCAGACCTTGTCAGTTATTGTTTTAACTTGACGCGTGTGTGTTTTACAGGTTGGGGGTTTGTTCCGCCTCTCTTCAGCTTTGTTTGTGTCTCAGCGTCTCCTGAGGGCTCTTTAGCGCTCACATGCGACGCTGTATTCGCCAGATAGCCTCTAACAGTGTGTGTGTGTGGTGTTTGGAGCGGGAGCAGTTTGTTTTTAGTCTCTTTCAAAGAAGCTGGCTGTAAAATGAGAGTGGTAAGAGAGCTGAAATTAAACAAGACCACAGCCAAACAATGAGCTCTTAAATCTGAGAGGAGGAGAGCGACGAGTTCAGCTCATCATTCTCCGTAAACTCATCACGACAGGCCACATAATGTGTGTCATCAATCCGTTTGGTTTTTTCTGTTCTGTCAGGATGAATGCCGTGCAGGGAAACTGCACCATGCCCCACAAAGGAAACATGGACGTCGTCCATAGGACCAATGAGAGCAGTCTGCATATACGATGTCCTGACTCCAACGTACTTCCAGCTGGACAAAGAGATGTTGTTATATTATCACTGTTATTATAAACATGTTCTCTTCTGCACTGAAGACTGAAGACTGCACACGGTTTGATTCCCAGATTTTTGAGAAGCACGACTGGTTTGAGTTTTAGCCCAAACGTGCAGCGAGCCAATCGGCTGCTCCGGACTCGTCGGATGATTTTCTGGCATTTTTGTTTTTGTTTTTTTTGGCACTACAACTTTACATACTCGCACACTGAGAGCAGAGCCACCTGCTAATTAACGGACTTCAGTTTTTTTGGTTTGTTTTTTTTGCCTGTGCAGGATTGTGCCTGCGTCACCATGGCAACAGCAGGCACGCCTGTTAAATCTTTCCTCCTCCCTCTGATCAGAGAGAAACATCGGCAGGACACATCTGTGGACCTCCAGCTGTCTGGGAACATTCGTTGTGAATTAGCTGCTGGTTAGCTCGGGTTTATTAGCGATGCTAATTCTGTGTTTGAGAGAGCGTGAGAGCGTCTTTGCTGGTGCGGTACACGAGACAGCTGTGAATGCTCCGTCCTGATTCGACTTGAACTGAGTGAGCTCGCAGGTCGTGCAGTGTGAGCACATAATCTTTGGCCGTGTTTCGTAAAACGACTCATCATCGTCCGCCACAAATACGTCGGACTAAAGCTGAAGAGCGCCCTGCTGCTCTGTTTATTTTATTTCTTCTTTAGCTCTTTACTTTGTGAGGATTATTGTCTCGTTATAAATCTGCAATCACAAACCAGTCTCCCCTCAGAAGAACTCGGCCTAGTTATCTCCATCAACACCAAACGAATTCATGCCAAACAACTCGTCTTCCACTTTACCACCGAGTCGTGTGGCGACAGTTGGCGACAAACGTCGAGATGGATAAAGAATATAGATTAACCCTTTGATGCTGCGAGATCGTGTGTGTGTGTGTGTGTGTGTGTGTGTGTGTGTGTGTGAGATGCACGCTTTATCTTTTCAGACTCTTAAATGTGCAGAAAGAAAAACTTGTGCAGAAACTTGTTTTGAGTATTTATCTGAATTCTTTCATCAGAAGAGTTATTATCGAAGGTAAACATTTCTCCCTGTCGCCGTCATTACAAACAAACTTTTTGTATTATGTGCAGCATTCAGCCTTATAATGAGAGTCTGCTATTCTGCCTGTGCGTGTGTGCAAACACAATGATGACAAAGCAGATGAAATTAGTTTCTGTTGATGCTTCGATAAACAATCGTTCCGTAATAACCTTCCCGATACGACGCGCTTTGTGAGAACCTCCATTCAGCAGAGTTTTCCCTTCAACGTCCCGCAGATGAATCAACGAGGACAACAAAGAAGTTCTGCATCGTTTAAGGTCCTGAATCCAAGCAATAGCCTGTGTTTAGTGGATGTAAATATGAAGACGTGAAGAGGACTGGATCCAAACTCTTTGCATCCTCCTTCACCTACGGGCCCTGTCTCTGCCGTCTGATGTTCTATCTGGGCCTAAAGCGCCCTTAAAGCAGCTCGACTGGCCACAGACTTAATTGATTTGGAGAGTCTCCAGCTCCTCGGTGGCTGGGATTACATTCTAATGTTCCACGTCTGCATTAAAGATTTAGTGAAGCCTTAAAAAGCCTTCAAGTAAAGCAATGCACAAAAACACGCCGGTGAATTCCTCAAATTCCACACGTTAAAGCCCAACAGTGTCGCGTGAAAGCGGTCATTCATGATTCAAGTCGTCGCTTCGTAATCATCCTAACAGCTGCCAAAACAGAAAAAAAGCAGCATTAGTCAGACTCCTCCAGGCGTCGCCTCAAACCACACAGTCCGAGGATTCTCAGGAAGCACACACCTGCCGCTTCAAGAGGACGCACTCGTCCACCGAGCTGCTTTCAAGGAAACCAATCATGTTTGATGTCTCAGGTGAGAAAAACCATGTGAGCAACGATGGAAATCAAAGAGTGCAGCTTCGTCTGCAAACGTGCACAGCATGCTGACGGGATACGTCCTAAACTTGACTTTGGTGATTATTTTAAGGAGGCATTAAAGTCATCATCACGCGCTCACCTGCAGCGTAGCAGCAGCCAGGTAGACGGACATAAAGATGGGCGTCAGGGTGGTGTGTCCGCTCTTCATCAGGTGGATGGTGTAAAGGAAGATCAGGTGACCGGGGATCACCAGGAGGAAGAGCACCTGAGCCGAGCGATGATTGGCTCCTGAGAGAAACGAAACGCGGAGTTTGAACTTTAAAATAAAAATGTGTGAAATGGTGATGAAGATGAGAATCATCCAGCCTGTCGTTCCCAGGATCCTGAGTCCTGCTGGTGGGATTCATTGACACCTGGGGCAGCATCATTTACCTGCTCAACTTAACGAACAACCTTTCTGGCGTGTGTTTCCTGCCTGCGACAGAACTCACCTGTACCAAAGAATGTGCGGCAGGGGTAGTAGCAGCCTTTGGCCTCTTCGGGGACCTCTCCAGGAGCACAGTGGAAATGCAGGTGAGTGGAGATCCTGCTGGACTGGATCGCTACCAAGTTACCGCCGATTCCTAAACAGGAAAGAAGAGGGGACGTGGTTCATGGACGGAGCGGGGAAAGTCGTCTAACCTGGGGAGAAATT
Organism: Symphodus melops; assembly: GCF_947650265.1. Classification (NCBI taxonomy): domain Eukaryota; kingdom Metazoa; phylum Chordata; class Actinopteri; order Labriformes; family Labridae; genus Symphodus; species Symphodus melops. Next base: position 18,825,179 of record NC_136712.1, read on the forward strand.
TGTCTCGGATATGGAGAAAAAAAAAAAAAAAAAAAGCTGCAAACAACAGAAGAAACAAAAAATACAAACGTGCAAAACTCCAGCTCATCCTGCAGGACGCCGGAGCGTTGTGTCGGGGAAAAGGCAGAAGAAGAGTCAGGGGGACAGAGAGGTTAAAGTCCGAGTTGCGTGTATTTTATTTGGCAAAACCTCGGCTAAAATACGCTCACAGACATAAATGCTAATAATCAGCTTACCGGCCTCTTATTGGTTATTTCAGTGGATTTTCCTTGTTTTGGTCCCCAGAAGCACCTTATTGGTCAGACTCTTTAGGGGGCAAAACATTTATCGTTTGGTTTCGCTGTAGTCAACATAACCTGAAAATGAAGCTACTTTTTCTTTTTTTAAGGAGAATCCCCAGTTGGTCAGTTTTAGGGTCAAAGGTGAAGAGGAACAAAATAAAAAACCTAAATGTGTTGAAACTGAGGTTCTTTTCAGTCGACTACATTTCCTCTGTGCCTTCCAGTTTCTATGTTCCTCATGTGCGACTTTAAATAACTTACAGGACGCCATCTGTGCTGAGAAAACAATGCACACCTTTACAGTCACATGACGCAGTTTTAACGCCTCAGGAGGAAGCTCGTGTGCGCTGATACAGAGAGGAGGAGAGAGTCTCACACTTCCTGTTCAGAGGAGGGTTTGATTTTTTATTCAGAATCATAAAAAAATATTATTGAAGTGGTTGCTGTGCAGCGTGTAAACAGCTCTCTGACACGTAGTTATTGCTCATATACGGGGGGGGGGGGTGTGTGTGTGTCTCAGACCCCCCCCCCCAGGCTTGTTATTGTGGTGAGTATATTAAATTAACGCTGCCACCACCGCGGGGTGATGTCGACTTAATTCAATCCACCGTGGCTCTCTGTCCGTCTGCTGACATTTCATTGGAGCGTAAGCGGCGCTCCCACTGGGCCTGTAACCACGACCCCCCCCCCCCCCCCCTCGCTCACATACTCTGGATATCACGCCAAAGAAGGAAGCTGGGACGATTCTGTGCGAGAGCGAGACGATGGACGCGCAGGTCAACAGTCTCCTTCAGATTCACGTCTTTGTTGCAATACAGAGACTCTGGGCTGTTATGTTGAACTCGTCGTCATGGCAACCGGACGTTGGAACCAGTGTCCGATGAATAGCACGCTGCATTGCAGTGTCACCATGGCTCAGTGGAAACGTTTGTTTTGACTTTCCACCGAAGAAATCACCAAAGTATAAATCAGAAGAAGCTGCAGGAACGTTTGTGAGGATCGTTTTCATTTTTAAATATCAGACGGGTCGAACAGACGATATGAAGGGAGGATGCTGCTGCACTAGGTTTAAGCTCGCTGGACAGAATCCGTGAAACGATACGGAGACGACGACATGCATCGTTACACAAACATTCAGGGGAAGAGCGGGGACGTAGTAAAATAACGCACGCCCCGATCTTCCTGTCAAAACACGCTAAAAATTAGATTAATTGCACACTTAGTGTACGCGCACTGATTCTGACTTTCTGGCTTTAAGTCCTCGAGGGAGTTTGGGGTTAGGACGGGGGGGGTCTGGGGGGGGGGGGGCTTAATGGGCAGAGGTTGTTCCTGCAATCTCAGCAGGGGGCAGAGAGAGTGAGATTTGGGAGGGTTTTCTGACTTATCCAGGTCACTGGGTCTGACAGGAGGAATGGGGATGAGGAGGTCTGGGGCTTCAGTGAGGCTTGGTGGGGAACTGCAGGGGGTCTGTGCTCCTCTGAACCGGACCGCTCCGCCCGGGGGGGGGGGACATGTGAACTGTCTTGCTCGCTCATCTCATCGCTGCTCTCCTCCTTCGTCTTTCATTTCTTTTCGTTTATTTGAACGGCTGCCACGGCGGGATGAGACTCGACGCTCAGATAGCGCTTAATGAAAAGGACAAACAGGGAAAGAAGCGCCGTATTCGGGGGGTGGCGGGGGGTGGTGGGGGGCACGGGGGGGGAAGAGACGTAAAGTAGCTGACACCTCGTCTCCGAACAAACAACAAAAAGAAGGAAGGAGAGTAAATATGCAAAGATGACAAGCAGAGATTAAAGACCGAATGTTCCATCTCTGGTTTGAAAGCAAAGATCTTACTGCTTATTGAACACGTCAGTACTCTTACTTACACGACTCTCAGTCAAATCTTTGTGGGTTGGACTTACATGCATGTGTGCGCACTGAGCATGTGCAAGAGCATAAAGGCAGCAGGCTGTAAATCTGATAAAACAAGTCTGAGATAGCTGTGATGGGAGCTGAGATCCTGTGCACCGCAGTCAGAGGAGTCGACCTGAAGGTTAAAGGTCGATGAATGGTTTTGTGCGTCTGAGTGTCTGCAGGACACTCTGAAGTGTAGATTGTGCATCTTTATTGCAAAGCCAAAGGATTGGACAAGACACAGATCTGCATGGAGTCGTGTCTCTGTGAGAGCTGCAGGTGTGCAGAGGGCCGAGCAGAGAGAGAGAGCCACACACGGCGAGCACTTTGGCTGCAAACGAACAGAATGACGGCACCTTCCTGCGGGGCTGAGCGGAGGAGTGGGCGTGATAATCTGTTCTTCACAGAGAGAAACTGCTGTGACACAATCAGAAAAGAAACATTTTGTATCTCTGATTCAGCGCTCTCTCTCTCTTATCTGTCTCTCTCTCTCTCTCGCTGCGTCGCTCGCCCATCCCTGCTCCTTCTAATTTGGTCGGAACAGCTTTGTGTCAACAATGTGATTGTCAATCAGTTTCTTCTCCTTCAGTCCAGTCGATACTAACGAATGTAAAACGGACACGATTTAAAGCAGCGAGCACACGGCAAAAAAAACAAAAACTAGTGGAGACGAAGGCCGTCTGTCTCGGTCCAAAAGCTGCACTTGAACACACCGCAAAGACGACAGAGGAAATAACTCTCTGTGCCAGCAGGAGGTGGTCGGTACGCTTTCCCGAACCTGTGTCGAGAGCTGGAGATACATGAAACCTCCAAACAGCCAATCAGAGTCCACATGTCGAATCGGTCAAAAAAAACCCGACGGGTAGTGACAGACAGCTGCTCACCAAACGCTCCATTTCCTCCTTCAGGCGCCGAGTCACCAACGAGTCAGGGACTGGAGAACCAATCACAGGAGCCGAATGAAGATAAAGGCACAGACGCCTGTGAGATGCTGACGGGTACAAAGAGAAGCCGTCTTAATACCTGGATTAAACGCAACGGCACACCTTCATCCGAATTTAAATTTTAATCAAAAAGTGGAAGCAGTCTCCGGCAGGAGGAAGTGAATATAAAAGTACTAATATACTTAAATGAAATAATGGAGGCGCCCTCCCTCCCTTTATTCCTAATTTAACCTGTCGTCTCTTATCGTCCCGTACACATCTCCTCCCTCACTCCGCACTAATCAAATATCCACACACCCTCGTTTCTCTCCATTGTGTTTTTATTACAACGGCGGCCACGATGCATTTTAATCAGCTGTGAGACACGAGCACGCCGCCTCGCCGCCTGCTAATCACCCACAATAAAACGTTGCTCAAAACTTTGCTGAGACCTGGATTTTTCACCCGGAAAACTCGCAAACAGACGCGCACTTGACTCCCCAGCTGTTTGGTGTCTCCACGGAAAAACCAATTAAGAGTCCGAATCGAGCGGCATCTCGTTAAATGCCTCTCATTAATGCCGTTTAAATGAACAGCTTATCTGTTATTGTGAAGGTGCCAGGGCCCCTGGCAGCGCGGCTGAGCCGGTTAGCGGTGGAAGACGGAAGCGAGAGGAAATGGAAGACGACCATTTGTGTGAAGTGGAGACAGGCGTGCGGTGGAGGACTGCCTGCACCGCTCTCATTAGGACACTTATTTATGCTGATGAGTCTCCATTTGGTCACCTTCATTCATCCACGCTCTGCTGTTGACTGAGCACGTCTCTCTCTCTCTCTCACACCTGGCCGCCGCACGGGACAAGACAAATAGACTCCACAGCGCGTCATCCATCTTGTGTATAAACACTCTGTCTATAGCTGAGCTCCAGAGGGTCAAACACTGCATTAATGCACACTGAGTAGAATAAACGACACGCAGTGGGAAACAGCTCGCCGCCGCCGCCTGCCCTGGAAAATCAAATTAGGAGAGCATCAGAAGTGCATCCAACCCCTGTCTCACTAAGGCTGAGCATAAAATCCAGCTGTTTGTGTTCACGTATAAAAATGATGATGACGTTGGAGGTGTTCAGAGATCATCACATCCTGAGGGACTCGTCGGTGTTTGAACTTGGTTTTGCTGATAATTGATAATCTGTGGAATTCATGTTGTTCTGATTCAATTGGAGAGCACACGGTTGTTTCTGCACACGGGTCAGTGAGGACCAGAAGGGACCTGGTCCTGGTATTTATGACTGGGGGGGGGGGGGGGGTCATTGAACACACCACATTCCTCTGACTCGTGTGAGTGTGTCCTGCTCTTACACACAGGGGGGAAACACAGGAAGTGGGATGAGAGCAAAGTGGGATTTACATGCAGCGTGTATACGTGCTTTAGAAATCCTGCAGGATTTACAGAGGTATTAAATCAGAGTCTTTGACCACATTGTTCTCGTCTTTTCTTGCCCTGAGGGAAGGGGGGGGGGCGGGCGGGCGCTGCAAATCAAACTGCGACACCTTGAAGCCTTTCAGCTCGCAGGAGGACGCGGTGCCAACACAGTGACTCACCGTTGATAACCGGGGTGTAGACCACGATGCCAGCCAGATTTGGGTCCGACACCGTTTTGTCCAGGATGAGCCCGCCGATGCTGCAACACAACGAGATCATTAACTGCTGTTACACACAGTGAGAGTGTGAAAGAGACAAAAGGGGGAATACAGAGGGAGAGACGCAGCGTTGTCTTCATCTGAACGCTGTCCACAGTGAGTGTGTGTGTGTGTGTGTGTGTGCTTTCTATGAACTCTTTATCAGCAGGACGGACCGGAGGAGGCGGAGTTCAGCTCGTCAAGAACTAATATTTACTTGTTCGTCTAGAAAAGCAGAGAAATGATGTTGAGAGGCGAGTGAGACGATCAATCCCTTCCTGCGGGCTGTATTAGTAAGCCTGGCCCAGTGTGTGTGTGTGTGTGTGTGTGTGTGTGTGTGATTTGTTCAGGGATGAGTCATCAGGCGAAGCAGACACTGGGAGTTGCAGACGCAGAATAGCTGTTCTTTCCACTTTGAAGTTTAAACACACACACACACACACACACACACACACCTGCTGATGACCATGGCGGTGATGACTGGCTCCCATCCCGAGTAGAGCAGGGTGCGGCTGGCCGGGTGTTTGGACGAGATGACGATCCACAGAGGAGTCAGACACATGAAGAAGGCGCAGACCAGCGACGACACGTAAGGGTAGGAATCTGGGGAGAGAGGAAGAGATTTATTTTTCCTCCCCGGACAGCCGTCTGGAGCGTATCCCAGCATGCATTAGGGAAATGATGCATGCTGGGTACTGTTAAAAATGCTTTTATGCCTGCAGTGCCAGTATGAAAAAAAAAAAACGCTGGCTTTTAAAAACATTACAAATGACACAGAAGCTCAGTTTGAGGAATACAACCAGTTTCTCCACTTTGTTTCCACGCTCATCAATTTAAATGTTTTCACATCACAAGCAGCCAAACATGAGTCAGGATTCTTTGAACACATCAATCCGTACGAGGTCATCCTGATAAACCTGCTTGAAAGCCTTAAAGGAGATGTTTCTAATCTGAGTTTTCATATGAGCGGGTCTAAATGACGGATAAGTGCTGAAAGTATCAAAGTGCTGCAGTCGACCGATTCAGACAAAAAGTGGCGTACGAAAACACATCATTGAGCTGAGGCTCAGTGGCACGCAGTCGCCTCTCAACCTGAAAGTTGTGGATTCTCTCTCTCTCTCTCTCTCTGTGTTCAGCGTAGACAGGATCAGATATTTGATCATCTTGCACAGACGCATCACTTGGTGTTGTTTGGTTTTCCTCTCAGTTTGAAGTGCACGTGTGAACAGACTTCGTCCTTCCAGCCCTCTCACAACACTTCTGCATGAAGTTGGAGTCACTGATGTTTGAAAGCAGCGTCATCTCTTTGCTTTTAATACAAACTGAACTTGACATCCTAATTCATTTTCCTATTTATTGTATTTTAATTGTTTTTATTGTCTTTTTTATAGTGTGACTTCTGCCTGTACAGCACACACTGTTTTAATGCGCTCTAGAAATAAACTTTGATTGATTGATTGATTGATCTGCATGTTAGGTTGGGAATCAGGATGCAGAGTCAGGTGTGTGTGTGTGTGTGTGTGTGTGTGTGTGTGGCTGATTGGTCCTGATTAAGAGCAGGTGTGGGGAGGTTATATCTACTCCTGGACTCCAGGCGTCTGTGCTCACTCACTATCTCACCTTCAGAGGTAGTGAGAGGACATCCTGTACGTGCATGTGCGAGTCTGCATAAACAGAAACTTTCTCCACGCAGCCTTTGAAAACGTAGCAGTAAAAAGTTCCTCCGTGCATGACTTGGTTTAGGAACCTAGTTTTTCTCATCTCGGTCGATGATATTTCTGTTTCCCCTCTCTCGTGTAATCACTGGCCTTTTTAGTGGATATCCCTGTAGGATAAGTTGAAGACACCCGCGGGTCTGCACCTGCGTCCCACTTCCCCCCTCTCGAAGGCAGATAAATGTGCCGCGTCTCGCTTTGCTTTGGGCGGGACGATGAGTGAAGAAGCACATTTTCAGAAGTGGAAAAGAAAACGCCTGTTGCTGTTTTTATTTTTTTTTTATTATTGTGCTGGATCCTGTTTAATTTATTCCAAACGTCAAAGTCCCACGATAACTGAAACTGAGGGAGAGGGGCCGGCTCGCTGGATGAAATCTGCTGCTGGATTTGAAGGGGGAATTTTAACAGCTGTTTTTGATTTACATAAAAGGAAATTGTCTTTGGGCATCGGGACATTCTGAGTCTGTTTTTTGGCAAACGCTTGAAGTGGAGCTCGATTACGCCGCCGTCTACAGGAGCGATTCCAAACCTTTATTACAAACGTTGGACCCGCTCGTCTGTGGGAATATTGTCCACTTTTAAAATCCCCCTTTAACATCGTGAAGTTTTCCACTGAGGCGAACTGAACAAATTTAGCCTACGAGCCGCAGACGGGTTTCCGTCACTCCTGAACCTCTTTGTTCAAACTAAAGCGCGACACGAGTTATAAAAGGGCCATTAGGGGAAAGCACCTGCTTCGTGCTTCTGCAGCTTCCAAGCACTGAATAAGTGTCATTAAGAAACAGTCCCAGATTTATCATCCCGGCGCTCCCCTGTCCAGCTGCAGCAGACCTTCCCGAATCCATCCCGCCCGCTCCCCGACGCTGAGAGGAAATCTGAGTTTACACGCAAAGAGGAAGACGAGCCAACAGCTGCGCTCCGATTTTAAAGTCACGTGACCACCCTGCCTCTCACTCCCTAAACCAGCGGACCAATCATTGATATTCACGAACACGTTTCTCTAAAAACGCTGCTGCCAACTGTCTGCTTTCGCTGACAAATGGCGAGATGCTCCCAACGCACGGGACATAAAGCCTGATCCCAACAGTGATGATAAATATGACAAGCCTCGATGCTCCGCGCTGACAGGAGCGGCGCAGCATGAAGAGAGAGGGGGGGATCTCTCGGAGGATTACTCGGGGTTAGTGTGGCTTTAACACTTCCTGTTTTTATCGCGTTATCTGATTAGATTAAATGAAGGATAACTAACAGAGAGTGGATCATGTTGAAGGACATTAAAACCCTTCTGACTGAATCATTCCTGCACAGCGACACGCTCAGTGAAAACACGCTCTGCTAGGCAAAATCACAGGGTTAAAAGTTGATGATGATGATGTTTGGTCACTTCCTGTCAGCGCCTGAGTGTCCCATCAGACGGAAATCTGTTCGTTTGCACTTCCTGTTTTACATTTTACAAGAAAGAGTAGCAGGAAAAGAAATCGTGAAATCCAGATTACAAGAAAAATGCGACAAACGCAGAGCGCATACTGCACGCTGTTCACACGCTGTGCAGGGAAAGACGCCGTCCGTCCCCCCTCACGAGGTCACGAGGACGACAGAAATCGTCACTCGAGACGTAACGATCCGATCCTCTCAGGATTCATCTTCAGACACTCTGGAGGTGATCGGAGCTTCTCGATTAAACGCTGCATCATGTCGGCTGTTCGTTGTCATATTTGTTCTTCATTATTCTGTCTTGGGAAGTCAAAACGTTTCCACCGCCACGAACACGCCCGCTCAATACCGCCAACCTCCTCCGCTCTACAGCTGCTGAAATTACTGCGATTTGATTTTTCAGAGAAGCGATTTTTACCCGCCTCACGGTTCACCTTTACATCCCTAATCGTCCCGACTCGCACTCCGTGTCTTGTCGGGTTGAAAAAGTCGCCTGTTTGCGTTCACACGTGCGGCTCAACCTGAAACACGTCAGGCCGTTCTGCGTGTGTGGGAAAACGAGGACGGGACTTCTCTCACGTCAAACTGCGTTAGCCGCGATAAATGTGAATGAAAAGGAATCTTAATCGGATTTTTATGGGAACGTGGATCTCTCTGCGAAGACACCGACAGCCGCTCGCAGAGTCCTGATCCGTCTTAAGGTCACCGAGTTCATCTTTACGACGATAACAGCAAACCGCTGTAAAAATGTTCCCATTTCATGATCGATTCAGAGTGAATTCAGCCACCAGGGAGGAATGTTTGGGTCATAATTGCGATGACAAAGCTGTTCATAATTTGCTGCATGCCTCTCTGGCTGTCTGTGCTCTGCTGGCACACAGACCAGAAGAACACGCTGGAGCTCTTCTGCTTCCTTTCACAGCCTCCTGCACGCACAATAAATACCTGATGATACTCTCTGACTGTCTCACTGAGCGTCAGAGCAGACACCGTCTCAGGACTGGACTTTTTATTAATCCAACTCAGTAGCTTCATATCTGTGATTGAATTCTCTCGTGGCTTGACCTCGCCCTTTGCTTCCACACACACACACACACACACACACACACACACACACACGCCTCCTGTGCACGCTCGCTCTGTGAGAGCGTTGGAGTCTCGTGCTCTAATTTCACCAGCTTTTATCTACCGGCGAGCCGTCTCATCTACGATTTGTAAAAAGAAACCTGATCGGACCTGACTCTCGCCTGACTCTCGAGGCCTTACGTTCATATCTGCAAAAAGAAAATCATGTGCTTTAAAATTCCCTTTTAGCGGAGAGTGACTGTGAAGTGACCATTAGTTCCAGTTTAGCTGGAAAGAGAAGCCGTGGCGTTGACTCGGGAACAACAGAGCCACTGTCTCGCTGCGCTGCCTTGCTGTGGAAATGTGAAATCTGAAGTGTGTCTAATACAGTTAGCTCACGGCGCTAATTCGCTGCCTTCATAACGGTGAACATCTATGTCACGCAATGAGAGGTGGCAGGGTTAGTTAGCGTGAGGCGCTAACCAGAGGAAACTAATAGGTCTGTGTGTGACGTGAATGAAACATGAGGGATGTGTGGCAGGAGGGAAACGCCACCAGAGTGAGGCAGCAGCGACCTCTACTGGCCGACTCTGGAACTGTCTGTGAACTAAAGATTCAGGAGAAGTTATCAAACCATGAGTGGAATCAAGGCGTAATGCTGCATTCAAGTGTAATCAGACAAAAGAGAACTCTCAAACATCCCGGAGGAAAAGGCCACGTTGTCTCTTTGTTTACAAGAATCGAATATTACTCATAAAACGGGTTTTTGTTTAATACGTTAATGAGTGTTTTTATAAAATTAACAGTTTTGTGTTTGTTGTCCAAAACAAAACAAAAAAAAAGTTTCATTCATTTCACTTCTACTTTGAGGATCTCTTCCTGGCAGTTTGTCCTGATCAGCTGATCTGTCTCATCCTATCAGGGAGCTTCTCTTTGTAACAGCTGGCTGGACTTCCTGTCACAGAGGAGAACACGCTGCGTCGTCACACGAATAAATAAATAAAAAAACTACGAAAAAATACAGAATTCATTTCTAATTTTTACACTTAATGATCCGCCGCCGCCGCCGCCGTCTTAACTATAAACTATAAAATGGCTATTAATTTACAACAACAACAACAACAACAACAAGCTGAGCTGATGTTGATGAAAGAAGTTTCACGCAAATGAAAAAGTGAATTTTAAAGAGGCGAGGCTCAAAGTGTCCCGATGTGAAGCTGGCCAATCAGCTCGTAGCCGTGTTTCACCTACCCAGGCACTTGTAGAGGCCCTGGCTTATCCAGGCCAGGATCGCCAAGGTTATGAGGTCACCAAAACTGGCGGCGATGGGTGTGGCTACATTGTCTGGGTTGATGCCCGTCTTCTTCGAACCCACAATTACACCAACCATGATGATACCTGAGGAGGACAGAAAGAGGGCGGAGTCAGGGACGTCACACATTAAGGACACGTGCGTCCTTCGCCCCGTCTTATTGAACGAGTCGGAGCAGACGGATGTGGAGAAGCAAACCGCCGCTTTGCTTTTATGACCCAGCTTCTCTGCAGAGACGGCGTTAAACGGCTTATTTTAAACTCTGTGTGTGTGTGTGTGTGTGTGTGTGTGTGTGTGTGTGTGTTTACCCTGCAGCAGGGAGGCTATGAACGCCGTGGCAACGCTGCTGGAGCAGAGCAGCACAGCGTGGCTCATCTGGAACTTCCCCTCTGGGATCCAACCGAGAACCACGGCCGCCACGGCAGCCAAGAATCCCACCACGGTGGCCTGAACCTGCGGGAGGGGGGGGGGGGCGAGGGAGAGGGGGGGGCGAGGAATCACTGTGTGAGCTCTTTCACAATAAGAGAAAACGAGCGAGACGTTCTTTCGTTTATTAACAGGATTGTTAAAGTACATCACGTCCATCGTTACACAACCTTTCCTGACGACTGACGGATGATAATTGCGTAACGTATCAGACAAACCGCTCGTCAACTCAGCGATATAACTTGTGTTTATCAGAGTGCAGGTAGATGATTAGCCTGTTGTGAGTCACGCTGCACACAGTGAAATCAGCACATCAGTGAATGTGCTCTCTGTTTTCATAAGTCAATAAATATCTTTGTTATATTTGACGGGTCTGAGACACCGCAGCAGCGTTTGTGTGATCACCTGCTTCAGCGCCAGGTTGCCGATGATCAGATTCCACTTCTCTATGGGAGAGTCCATCTTGCCCACGTTCACCTGTGAGGAGAGAGAGGGACGAGTTCAGTCCCAGAGAGTGAAGACAGCTGGACGATGCACCTGATCTCTTCTTATTTTTCAGACGAGCTTCTAAAAGCTGCAGCAGACCTCTGAAGGCCACACCATCTTACTGCACACACACACACACACACACAGATCGTGACTTCACTCTCGTTGGGTCCGTCCTGAAGCCCGATTTCATCTGCTCAGATTCACCTGGGCCGACAAATCGATCATGTATTCGTTCCTAACGTGACAACCTGAGACTGTGTTTCTTGTCTTGTTTTGTGGAAAAAAGAGAAGAAAAAAAAAAAAAAAAAACCTTCAGATTTTAGCTCAGACAAAATGTTGTTTCGGGGGATTCAGCGTGGCCTCCGGGGTCACTGAGCTTACACTGCTCCGTCCTGCATGCAAACACAGAAGGATCAAACACAGAGCGTTTCAGGGGTCCGAGACTCTGCTTCCCCTCCAGCAACTAAAATATCATCAACACAAGTAAAGCTCCTCTGTGTGGAATAAGAAGAATTATCAATGAGACTTTAAAGCCTTATATTTAGTGATCAGATGATCCCTTTAAATAGTCAAATAAAATGTTTATCTTTCAACCATTCTGTTTAATTTGAGAGAACTTTCCCTCTGAGTGGATGAAAAGAAAGATTTGTTCCTCCTCACATGAACTGTCTGCAGCCAGAGAGGAGGACGTGAGAACAGTTGTGCAGTGTGGTCTGTAGACCCCCCCCCCCCCCCCCCCCACGCTGTGACTCACTGTCTGAGCAGAACAGTTACAGGAAGACAAACAGTTGATGTGGACAGCACGGAGCAGGACGGGCTCACACTGAGTGTTGACACGGCGCTGTGAATGTGGAGCCTGTGTGTGCAGAGCTCGCAGGCAAACAAAGAGAGACTTCTGCTCGCTCACAAGCACAAACGTGCAGACGCAGAGTAACATGAGAAAGCTTCATGCACTCGTTTCTTCACGACTGATGATACTCAGTGTGTGACGCCGTTTAAAAAACAGAAAGGTATCATGTGCTGTAACTGTCTGCACTCCTCCACCTCCCCTCGCTCGTTTAAGTGCTGCAATAAATGAGCTTTCTGGCTGCTCCCTCGTCCTCTCACCTCCCTCCTCGGGGGATCAGCCCTCACCACTCCACATCAGCAAATTCCTGCACTCATTTCTAATCTGCAAAGCTCTTCCACCACACAGCGACAAGCAAGGTCGGTGTTTTCCTTTAAAGGCTGCACACGTGAGTCTCAGACCCCGTCCACACGTAGCCCGGTATCTCACAAAACAACGTTTCGGCCTCTCGCAGATTTACAGCATCAAAAACGAAGCTTTTAAAAACCTCCCACCAAAGTGAAGATTTGCGAATTCTCCGTTTGTGTGTTTGCATGTGGACGTCGATGACCGGGCGTCCCTGCCTGCGACAGAATATGTTCTTACGTCACACATGCGACCTGTGTTTACATTTGGAAACAGTCTGAATGTGCTTGAAAACGCACTTCTGCAGTTACGTGTGGATGAAGTTGTTTATAAAAACGAGGTCGTGTGTATGTAAGGTTTTTTTTTCCAGACGGCGGCAGGATATTCGTTTTTACAAAACCCCGACTACGTGTGGACGAGGCCTCAGAGACGACCTGTAGTGACGGAGCGGAGCGGGCTCGGCCTGTTGGACTGAAACACAACTGTAAACAATGACGCAACTCCACACAAAAACACACACACACACACACACACACCCCCCCTCCCAGAATGACATCACACCTCATGTGTACCATCCAGAGCAGCGATAAGAGCAGCAGTGAAGGTAGAGAGAAGCATCCTGGACTCCAGGAGATTCAGTTCACGAGGTGAAGAGTTCGACACGGAGAAGAGAGACGGTCATAAAAACGCAGCGATTGGAGAAAGTCAGAACTGATGTTTTGGTGTTAAGACTCCCACCACGCCGCCGCCATTTTCTCTCATGTTTGACAATGAAAACAAATCAACACCCCGTCTCCTCTGAGTACACCCCCCCCTGGTGCCCCCCCCGAGGAGCAGCATAACGAGGAAGGAGAGCTGAGGCAGAAAGATGGAGGAGCGCTTCACATCCGACAGTTTGCTGCAATAATAAACGTGGACTTCAGCCTGTGTGTGTGTGTGTGTGTGTGTGTGTGTAGGTGTGTGTGTGTGTGTGTGTAGGTGTGTGTGTGTGTAGGTGTGTAGGTGTGTGTGTGTGTGTGTGTGTGTGTGTGTATGTGTGTGTTTGCTCACAGCTGTCGACAGCCTCGATGCCAGCGTCATCTCCAGGTTTCCCTTGAGGCCGAGCAGAGCAGGAACCAGGATGAAGATCTCGGTGATGAAGCGGAACGCCTCCCAGTGCTGCGGACGACACACAGCGTGTTACACTCAGACAACAAACGCACCACGCTCTCATTCCCTCCTGTGTTTGGGAAACTTCCCATGATGCATCTGAATATGACCACCGCTGCAGATTGTTTTTTTGTTTTCATGAATTCTGAAATAAAGGATTTATTTTCGTGAGTAAAATTCGGACTCCTCTCGTGTTTTTGCCGTTAACGACGAGCCGGGTTTTGATAACAGGCTGGTTGTTGGTTGATTATTTTGTCCAGTAAATGTCAATAATTATTTTAAAGACGAGACTTGTTACAAAAGATTGTTCCACTTCCCCATCCTGGAGCAACCACAGCTCTGTATGAGTGTGAAAATGTGCATGTGCATGTGGTGAAAGTTTCAGAGGAAGTGCATGTGGTGAAAGTTTCACCACATGCACTTCCTCTGAACCCGTCTGAAGTCAAACCAGCTGCACATCAGATTTTTCACTCAAACTTTTGATATTTGAGGCAGAAAGAGTCGCTCGGCTCCCGGGGAGCGGAGCTCACAGGGTCGGGACGGGTCGGGACATCGTACGGGAGAATCGGGAATAATGAAAAACCAGAGTTTTAAGTAAAGGCTTCATGCACTCTGCTGCAGCCGAGACATCGATCAAACAAAGGATTGGCAGAAGGAGGTGTGACTGATGTGGGAAAGGCCGAGATGCAGCGTTATGGGGAGTAAGGCGAAGCGTCCTCCTGACACATTCACACAGCTGACGGTGAAGGATGGGGACTGGGTTGGTGTTGAAATCTGGCGTGGGAGTGGGGGGATCTGAAACCACTCCCGTGTTAGCATCTGGTTTGAACCAAAACTGTTCAAATAAATGTGGTTAAATCACATAATGGGTACAAACGGTTTACTGATAACCACACCAGCTGTGATGGATAAAACATCCTCAGTCTCAGATTGTGAAGAGGAGAGGATCAGAGAGACACATTTCTTTACGTTTTGGCTGTTTGATCTTTGCTGTAATTTAAAAAGGTTTACACACATTTCCTGAAGAATAAAGAATAATGCTGCATCAGTGTTTGTTTTTACCGCCGACCTGACGAGCTGCGTTTTTGGCCCTTTAGACTTTAGCTTCGAGACGACAATAAAAAATGAGCCACGCTCTAAAAACTAAAGGTGGTTCAAAGTGGACTTGGACCTTGGTGGCACCCTGTCTCCCGCTGTAGCCGGTTGCTGTTTGAATAATAGTGGTGTTGTTGTTGCTCAGCTGACCTGCACAATATCGAGCACCATTCCAGCTGAAACGGTTCCAAACCCAGCCAGCAGGAAAGGCAGCAGGATCTGCAGCGCCATGGCCAGTGGCGACTCTTTGGGCATATTCTGCACACGAGTTCCCTGGCCTTCCTCCTCCTCCTCTTCCTCCCCCTCCTCTGCATCCGCCTCCTCCCCCGACAGCCTCCTCTCAGCCAGCATGGGCTCCGTCTCTGAGTAGCCTCCATCTCCACCGTCAGACAGAGATAAAGACGAGCGAGACGCCCGGTCCAGGAGCCGCCGGCCGTCTGTGTGCGACGTCTCCTGTCTGTAGCCGTTCTGGAGCGGGCCGGTCTCAGGTTTAGCTCCGAGGTCTACCATGGACAGCCGCTCCTCCTGCAGTTTGGTGTACCCGGTGGGCACCATGGTTTGGAATAAAGAGGCAATCCTCCCTGAAGAAACGGGTTTCCAGCCGCCAGCTGCTCCGCTCATACGCACCGTCAGGCTAGAGCCCAGGGAATCCCCGATAGCTCCTCCCAGACTCTGGATACTCATGATGCGGTCTCGGGCTGCTTAGTCTCATCTCCTGTCATCCAGTCTGAGAGCGGCGTGAAAACAGCGCGGAGTAAAAGCGGCTCACACGGGCTCCGCCGCACCATCCATGATGAGAGAACGACTTCAGGGACTCGTCAGTCTGAAGAAGAGACGACAAAGAGGAGGACGGTGAGATATCAGGGAAACGCAGCCCGGAGCGTTCCTCCACATGTTATTACACAGTCATGGAGCACATGACTCACTTCTTCAAAACAGGAACAAAAACAAGTGAAGGAAGAATCTAAAAACGGAGCCGCTGTTGTTTTCAAATGAACTGCAGATAAAAACAGAGCAGATCCTTCATCTCTGTTTGAACATTAAAAAAACATGTCTACAAACTGGGAACACTTGCACCAATAAAATCAGCCGTTTTGTCCAAAACTCCCGCCCACTTTAGTTTAGTGCTAACAGGTCAACTCGGATATGATCGTGAGGTGGTCAATAACAGTTTGATCAAGGGCACTTCGGCAGTACTCGGGAAGAGGTCTGGCCCCTCTCCAGACCAACTTCCACTTTGTGGTCCCTCCAGTCTGAGATGCCCCCCAAAAATCACATCTGAAATGTGACTGTGCAACTTTCCTCATTCACTGAACTGTATACACATAAATGTCATTAAAGATTATTCTAAGATTTAAATGTTAAACACAAAAAAAATATCTAAACCTGCATCTGTCTGGATTAACTCCCCCTGTTTGTTTAATATATTGCAGTGTCCCTTTTTTATTAATCTAATATAATTCAATCTAATACCATCTTTGATTGGTACCAAAACACACTGAAGAGTTACAATAACAACAATAATAATAATAACAATAATAATATGATGATGATGATGATAATAATAATAATAAAAAAAACACACTGAGGGTTCAGACATGCAGATTGGTCTATAACAGTGTGGTATCTATTTAACAGACCTAATAAAACATGTTATATCTATGTTATAAAACACATATTATATATTATATCTTATATTTTTGTTTTAGTTTTTTTTTTTTTTTTTGGGTGGAGATTTTGTGTTTGTTCGTTTTGTTCAACTTTTCATCTTTATCCAGGCCTTTAAAAATGACCTGTGGGGACTCAGGTGTGGGATTGTGTTCAGTGTGTTTTTCTAGAACAAGCTGAGACTCTTAAAGAGACTCGAGAATGTTCGATATGTGTTTATATGTGTCTTTAATGCTGCGCTAGGTTAGCTAGCTGTGCAGGGATCAAAACAGTAAGAAGCACGGCTCCTTGCTGTCTACACCAACAGAATAAAAGTAACAGGGCCTTTTTTTTAAAGACTACCACAAAAAGAAACTTACTTACTGTAGCTGCCGCCTCGTTTTGTTCATTTTCTGTCGGTTTCTGCTAACGGAGACATTTTATCAAGAAGGAGAAGAAGATGCGACTCTCCGCTGGCAGAACCGCGTCAGACCAGGAGCCAACAAAGATCGTCTATAATATAAAGACTGACCACTCCATCGGAAAATCGTCGACGTAGTCAGCATGAATAGAACGACTTGTGTTATTATACAATTGTGAAGGGACTATAATGCCTTTATTGTCATTATACAATTATACAACGAAATAATTTGGCTTCACAACAAAAGAAGAAAATAAAAAAGGAGCTCTAGTTATGGTAAGATGGGCTATGTATGGTAGGACTTGTTTACAGGTCGCAGCACAATATATTTGAATGAATATCGTAGAAATATCAATGTAAATGTAAATTCTTGCAGAAGTGTAAGATAAGATGTGTAAAGCACTTTGTCTAAAAGCGCTCTATAAATAAAATTATTTTTATTATAAATATTGCACCGTATAAAATGTAAACTATTGCATTATTGGCGCGTTACTTGAGTTTGACGATTTGAAAATACCAGCTACACATTCACATATGAACATAACATTTTTTTCACTTTAAATATTTAAATATTTTTTCAAATGATTATCCTATTATTGGTGTTGTTAAATAATGTCACTTACTTCGTTGCGTTGATCGCCGGTGTCGGACGGATTTTGCGATATATAATGCGCGTGAGATGTCTTACTTAAATTTGGACACTCTTTGGGTCAGAACATAAAGTGCCACCACACTGTTCGTGCGTTCACTTCGCGTCGGAATAATCGGAAAAATTAATTTCCGACACACAAAAAAAATCACATTTCTCTACAGTTTTCCAGAAAGTCGCAGGAAATGTTGGTGTCCGATTTGCAAATTCAAAATACTTTATAGCCTATTACACAGAAGTTTGATGGACCAGTGGGCAATACTTGCGCGATGGTCTGAGACAATTAATACCATTTGTTGCACATTAACGTGTGGCTCATTCATTTTTGGTGTTACATAATTTATTCATGACGTTTGGTTGCGCTACTCAAAAAGAAAAACTTTAATTTTCGGGAGAACAATAAAATAAATGTTTATTTAAAGTGTGTGTGTGAATTCCGAGCATCCGAGGAGTACCTGAATGCAAGATTATTTTGACTGTACTGCGCAGCCGCAGAGTGAACGTTGACCAATGATTTTCGATGTTATGATTATATCAGCCGAATAAAGGCATCTCAGCTGATTATTATGTAGTTGTATAATATTATTGTACGTCTGATGTAAAATAAAATCATCTGATGTCACAGTCTGCATTTTTCCCTTCCTCCCGTCCACTGGAGGGCGCTGTATAAGATAAACGGATCTTTAAATTGTTAGTACCCGGATGTTGGGCTCACTCTGAACTCACATGTCGATACCATAGACTGTCGATACAAACAGAACTGTGCGGCATCTAAGATGGAAATAAACACGAAGAAAACGAGTTCAAAGGCTTTACTGACATGTGGGAACTCTGGAGGTTTGAATTATATTTATGTTTTATCGATGAACGCTGTTCTAAAATACAGTTGTTTTAACTTTGCGTGTGTATTTAGTCATAATTGTTCAGACTTAAAGCGTATTACTGTGATGTTAATGTAACCGAAAGATGTTTATAACACTGTGTCGTTTCACCTTTCATCTGAAGTTGAAGACACTTTACTCTTTAGTTTAATGTTTGTATATCTGCACTGTCCTTAATGTACTGCTCTGTGCGTCTTTGACAAATAAAGTTTTTTTGAATGGAGTTGTTACAGAGCCAGACAGGATCAGCTGAGTGAGCAGAGGAGCACAGCGCCGTGTGTGTGTGTGTGTGTGTGTGTGTGTGTGTGTGTGTGTGTGTGTGTGTGTGTGTGTGTGTGTGTGTGTGTGTGTGTGTGTGTGTGTGTGTGTGTGTGTGTGTGTGTGTGTGTGTGTGTGTGTGTGTGTGTGTGTGTGTGTGTGTGTGTGTGTGTGTGTGTGAGAGTGTGTGAGTGTGTGTGTGTGTGGAGCTCCCAATCTGTCGCACACTGAATTCTCAGACTGAGACAGCGAAGTCGCGCCGTTGTTGAATCAGTAACTGAAATGTTTGTCCAGCTTTTAATGAATGTTTTTTTTCTGTCAGGTCTCAATGAGAAGCTTCTCCTCAAGCCGAGCGCTGAGCGATCGCTGCAGACAGAGAGAGTCCCTCGGAGCAGTGGTGAGGTTAAACATGTCTCCTGCATCACGTCAGGCTGAGAGCTCCTTTCTTTTTGTTTTTTAAAGAAGGGTCAATTTAGTCTTTGCCAATGTTTTCAGCGCTGACGAAGAAATATCAACTGAAACATAGAAAACAGTTTATTTAACTGAAACTAAAACTTTAAACAAAGATCTGAAACTGTGCCGTGAGTCTTGAGCAACGCTTAAAACCATTCTGAGGATCCGTCTCTTAGTTTCACATTTCAATGAGCTGCTGACTGCAGAAACTCTCTCTTCTCTCCCTCTCTGAATGTTTCACATCCCGTTCTTTTAAAGATCCTTCTCTGAAACATTTACGATATAGTGACAAACTCATCGATCAATCAGGAGAACGAGCGAGGGTCAGAGATGTGACGATGTGTGTTTTCTGTGCGCCAGTGTTGGAGCGGCTGCAGAGCTTCCTGCCTCAGATGGCCGAGGCCAACGAGAAGCTGAAGCAGCAGATGGAGGACGCTCCTGCTGGGTGCTTTGACATTGAGAGCGTGGAGGAGGCGGAGCGGGTCATCGAGATGGTGAGTGTCCACGCCGCTCACACAGACAACGTGTCAGTAAGCAGCCTGGAAATGTTCAACTCGTGTTTTTTGATTTCTCCCAGGACGTAGCGCTGGTGGAGCTTAGCGGCTCGGACGACGACTCTGAAGACGGAGAGGAGACCTCTGACTCGGACTCGGACTCAGACGAGGAGATCGCGATCACGGAGCAGAACTTTAAATTCCCCGGAGACAAAGGCAAGAAGAAGAAAGTCAACATCCAGATGGTCGATCCGAAGTAGAGCCGTCGAGCCGCACAGACTTTTAGCCTTCTTTGGCGTTTGAAGGGACGTGGATGAAACATGAACCTTCTCACAGACGCTGCTGTGTGGAAACAGATAATTCCTTCTCATCGCCATGGAAACCACAGTGACTGCCATGACTTAACGTTTACCGGTGAAAGTCGCAGAAGTGCCTTTTGGAGTCACGACAGGCGCTGTGATGATCAGCTGGTATCTATCTGATGTGCACAGCACGCCACGTTTCCATCACTTTGATTTCATTAAAGAGAAAAAAGCACAAAGCTGTAAACAAGTTTTAACAACAGGCAGCTCTTTCCCATGTCTGAGATCAAACACAGCATGTTATCATATTATACTAAGTGTCTGATCACTGTGAGTCCTGAACAGTCCCCCTGCCTCAAGTTAGAATAAAAACACCAGTCCAAAGAGACAGATGGAGCTTCTGGACATGCAGCCACTCGCTGGAAGTTGATGAAATGTGCAATTAAAGATGCATCCTAGATTTAACCGATGTGACGATTCGCCTCCAGGACAAGAGAATCTTTTATTTTTTCTAGAAACTTCAACTTCCATCAGTCGGTTTAAATCGGCCTTTTGTTTGTTCTGTCAATAAATATGAGTTTGTTCCACGTCACTGAGCAGCACTTATATTTTGACCTGGTTGTTATTAAATGAGAATAATACACTTTTCAGAAAATGTGTGCTCAAACAGGCCGTTTGGAGATGTTCCCTTCATGACATCACAAAGGGCAGTAGCCCCTCCCCCAGGTGGGTGACCCTCCCACAGCTAGGTGTTTGTTCTGCCCTCTGAGTCTGCCTTCTCACCGTAAACAATAGGACATGGAGCCAGAAAGCAGCGAGTACACCCGAGCCCTTCCAGAGAGGGGGCGTGGTCAGACACAGCTCATTTACATATTTAAAGCTACAGACACAGAAACAGCCTGTTCTGAGCAGGGCTGAAATAGAGGGGTTTATAGACATGATCAAATACAGGATCAGAGTGGATTTACAACAACACACTTCAGGTTTTATTTTCCTCGAGATAAAAACGAGCACTTCAGAGGATCTGCTTTTATGTGAAATACTTTTCCCCCCAGGAGGTTTCATCCATTACAGCTTGTTTTGCAGCTGCTGGTGCGTGCAGTCTGCAGGAGCGCTTCCAAATACTTCTTTGTCTTTTCATCAATTTGAACCCACAAATATGTACAATTAAGTCACATTCTTCACAAATAACCAGCTTCTTCTGCAGCTCGCCGCCTCATGGAGCGGCTTCTTTAATTATTGAATAAACGTACTAAAAAAAGGTTCCAGGGTGACAACAGTGAGTGTGTTTTAACATAAAACACACGTTTATTTAAAAATACAGTCGGGCTCGGCTCCAACTCTCGGTTTGATGTGTAGAAACACAGACGGGGTAAAAAGCAGGCGTCTCTTGTTCATGATGGTGACTTCTTTTTTTTTTTTTTTTTTCCACGAAGAAAGCCAAGGAGAGACGGGCACGTTGTCCAAACTGAGATGAACAACAAAGCTCTCCTCTCATTCACGCAACACACACACACACTCGCTCACACACACACTCGCTCACACACACACTCGCTCACACACACACACACACACGCTCGCTCACACACACTGTCCTGCAGAATGTAGCTGGATGTCTGACTGAAGCAGACGGATGTGGCTCAGAGTTCGTCAGGAGAGGCTCAGTACTCCACAGTCACTGCTTTGGTCTTGAGGTATTCACTGAGAGCATCTTCTCCTGCAGACAAGACAAGAAAACAGAAAACATTTTAATTGGCTCCATAATAAACAATCATCTACGTTTAAACAGCAGGAGGGAGGGGCGGGGCCCTCTTGAGGACAGACGCAGAAGTGCGCCTCTTCTTACCGAGGTCTTTGCCGAAGCCGGACTGCTTGAAGCCTCCGAACGGTGAGGCCACGTCGGTCTTGTTGTAAGTGTTCACGAACACTGTTCCGGCGTCCAGCCGCTCGCTCACGTACATGGCCTTGTTGATGTCGCGGGTGAACACGCCCGAGGCCAGGCCGTACTCCGTGTCGTTGGCTCTCTGCAGCACGCCGTCCACGTCCCTGCGGGGTCGAAGGGTAAACCGGACGAGAGAGGTCACCTAGGGTCAGGGACTCGGATTGAACTGCTGATGTATGACTTACCCGTCTCTGAATTTGGACACCACCATGACGGGGCCGAAGGACTCCTCTTTGGCGATGAACATGTGATCCTCCACGCCAGTGAACACAGTGGGCTCCATGAAATACCCTGCAGGGAAATAACCACATCGACTGCTAAACACACACGGCTGATCTCGTTAGCTGCACACCTTCTCCTCAGGAGGCCGTGTGTGTGTGTGTGTGTGTGTGTGTGTTTACCTGGCCTGTCCACCTGTCTGCCTCCGTACACCAGCGTGGCGCCCTCCTTCAGCCCCACCTCGCAGTACTCCAGCAGCTTGTCCAAGTGGGCTTTGTGGTTCTGCGGGCCGTGGTCTGTGGAGCGGTCCAGCGGGTCTCCGATCTTCATCTTCTTAATCTCGTCCACCTGAGAAGACAAGAGGTATCAAACTGGCGTTCTCCAGGTGCATCATGGGATGTTTTGGTCTCACTCACCACTCGGCTGATGAACTCGTCGTGAATACACTCCTCCACAAACAGACGTCCTGCAGCGATGCAGTTCTCTCCTTTGTTGAAATACACAGAGCTCATGCCCTGCAGAGGAGAGAACACACAAACACCATGAGGAGTGTGTGTTCTCACCGACACTCAATATTTAGGGTTCTCCTCTCGTATTTTATATCCAACTTCAACTTTAGTAAAACGACGTTTCTGTTCGTGGCTGCAGCTTTTTTTACGCCTTTATTTTTGCAACAGGACCGTGGTTAAAGTCCAACTCTGTCTCTGTCTGTCTCTCTCTCTCTCTCTCTGTCTCTCTCTCTCTCTGTCTCTCTCTCTCTGTGTCTCTCTCTCTCTCTCTGTCTCTCTCTCTCTGTGTCTCTCTCTCTCTCTGTGTCTCTCTCTGTCTGTCTCTCTCTCTCTCTGTCTCTCTCTCTCTCTCTCTGTCTGTCTGCCTCTCTCTCTCTGTCTCTCTCTCTCTCTCTCTGTCTCTCTCTCTCTGTGTCTCTGTCTCTCTCTCTCTCTCTGTGTCTCTCTCTCTCTGTCTGTCTGTCTCTCTCTCTCTGTCTCTCTCTCTCTGTCTCTCTCTCTCTGTGTCTCTGTCTCTCTCCCTCTCTCTCTGTGTCTCTCTCTCTCTGTCTGTCTGTCTCTCTCTCTCTGTCTCTCTCTCTCTCTCTCTCTGTCTCTCTCTCTCTGTGTCTCTCTCTCTCTCTCGCTCTCTCTCTCTCTGTGTGTCTCTCTGTCTCTCTCTCTGTGTCTCTCTGTCTCTCTCTCTCTCTGTCTCTCTCTCTGTCTCTCTCTCTGTGTCTCTCTCTCTCTCTCTCTCTCTCGCTCTCTCTCTCTCTCTCACCATGCGAACAGCCTTGTCCATGTCACAGTCTCCAAAGATGATGAGGGGCGACTTCCCCCCCAGCTCCAGAGAAACCTTCTTCAGGTTACTGACCGCACAGCTGCAACACAAAAGTCCCAGCGTTAGCTTCCACCAACCAGTCACATCAACCAATCAGCTGCGTCGCCAGTTTAAGAGGCGGTACCTCTTCATGATCTGTTTGCCGATGGGCGTGGAGCCCGTGAAGCCCAGCTTGCGGATGTCTGGGTGGTCGGACAAACGCTGTCCCACCATCCCCCCTTTGAGGACCAAAACAAAGAGTTAAACATGAAGAGTGCGCAGAGAGGCGGCCATCTTTTCACCGCTGTAACGCCCTCCGTCCTTCTCTTAAAGTCACCTGATCCTGGCAGAATGTTGATGACGCCTTTCGGGATTCCAGCTTTCACCGACAGCTCTGCAAACTTCAGCGCCGTCAACGGAGTGACCTGTCCATGTCGTAAAGAAGGAGACACAAACGCAAGAGTGTCTTCAGCACACTGAGGTTTAACATGTGTGTGTGTGTGTGTGTGTGTGTGTGTGTGTGTGTGTGTGTGTGTGTGTGTGTGTGTGTGTGTGTGTGTGTGCTGACCTGTGCAGGTTTAAGAACCAGCGTGTTTCCAGCCGCGAGACAGGCGGCACTTTTCCACGCTAACATCATGAGAGGGTAGTTCCAGGGGATGACGATGGCACACACTCTGTCACAGTACAAACACACACACACACACACACACACACACACACACACACACACACACACACACACACACACACACACACACACACACACACACACACACACACACACACACACACACACACACACACACACACACACACACACACACACACACACACACACACACAGAGCATTACGGAAACACAGCTACAAATCAGACTCTTGTCGGTGTGATTTATTCGATCCAGATGTTTTTTTTACCCCAGAGGTTCTCTCTTGGTGAAGGTCAGATTGCGGTTGGGCCGGGCCTGGTTGATGGGGATGGTCTTACCCTGCATGAAACAAACACACGTGTCTCTGCTGTCTCACGTCGTCCTTTCTCCCCTGCTCTTTGCTCGCCTGACTTCTACACCTACCTGGATCTTGTCACACCAGCCGGCGAAGTATCTGAAGGTCTGGATGGACATGCCGACGTGCGTCTTGAGAGCCAGCGTGTACACCGCTCCCGAGTCGATGGACTCGATGGTGGCCAGCTCCTCCTGGTGCTCCTCCATCAGGTCTGCCAGCCTGCAGGACGGAGGACACGGTGTTTCATAAAGACCTGTGATACCAACGTTGTCCTCTAGGTGGAGCCACTCACCTGTACAGCAGGCTTCCTCTATCTCGAGGGTTCATCCTGCCCCACGGTCC
This sequence comes from Symphodus melops, assembly GCF_947650265.1. NCBI lineage: Eukaryota > Metazoa > Chordata > Actinopteri > Labriformes > Labridae > Symphodus > Symphodus melops. Next base: position 18,849,757 of record NC_136712.1, read on the forward strand.
GTTTTCAAAAGCGTCTTTGGCCGCCGCCACAGCCCGGTCCACGTCTCCCACCGAGGCGTAGGACACCTTACAGATGACCTGGTGAGACAGGCTCCGGTCGTTAGTGCGAGGACATTTAAAACCGGCTTTGTTTGGGTCGGCGTGTCGGCGTGACTCACAGATCCATCGGTAGGGTTGACGGTGTCGTAGACCTTTTCGTTTTCCGCGTCCTCAAACCTGCCGTTGATGAAGCACTGATTCGGCATCTTCAGGGTCATGTTGTTCACCTCTTTGGTTGCCTGTGAACAACCAACAAAATGAACCACCGACCTCCTGATGTGAAAGTCCAAATCTGACTTTGGTTATTTTTCTAAATGAAAGCAGCTCGCTCACGTAGTCGATGACCAGCTCCTCCTCCTGGTCCTCCCCTCTCAGCCTGCGGACGAACATCTGGATGAAGTCCTGGAAGGTGGTGGCCATGTACACGTCCTCCGTCTGCAGCTGCACGCCCGCACACTTCTGCTTCACCTCCTCCACCAGCCTGGGCAGCGGAGGGTTAAAAAATCAGTCAGATATCTCAGACACATCATGTGCTGTTTAACTTTGTAGTTTCTGTTCTGAGGAAATGTATAAATGAGTAACTCCAGCTGTCACATGACTCGCTGTTAATCATGATTAAAGGCGGGTTTTTAATTTGGAATATTTCAAGTTTAAAAATAAAAATTATTTGGCTTTAATTTCACATTATTTTTATTGTCTATACTTGTTGGATTCAACCGAGGTTCTAGCAGAAGAAAGGTGAGGACAGGAAGTTAACCACAGAAACAGGAAGTGACATCAAACATCTCAAAGGAACGGTAACAAAGGTCGATGTGACTCTGAGGACAACTATCTACGGGGAGACTGAAGGGACAAAATAAATACAGAGAGACTGAGACTGTGTGTTGAGTCTGATGAAAGTCAAGTCTCCTTATTGATTAGAAAACACTGTAACAGTAGAAGCGCCCCGTCTCACCTGACCACGTCCATGGAGGCGGCTCCAGACTTGAAGAAGTCGGTGGCGTCCTCAATGGCCGGGACGTTGCTGAGGATGGCCTTCCAGATGTTCTGTTGCAGAGACATGGACGGGTTAGAACCTTTTACAGAGCCGGACTCTACCTGTAGAAAAAGTGAAGTGAGCGTGGACTCGCCCTGATCTCCTCGGCCATCTTCTTCTCGTCAGCAGTCAGCTCGACGCTCGAGCTCTCTCCGGAGGAGAAGTACTTGGAGGCGGGGATCATCTTCCCGTCTTCAAACTGCAGGTTCTTCACCAGCAGCTGTGGACAGACACAAAGTCAGCGACACGTGACGCTGAGTCACCTCCGGCTGTGTGTCGATCATCCCAGCAGACTCACAGCTTTCCCATCAGTCCCGTACAGGACCAGTCCCTTCTTGGTGACCAGGCCGGGCTGCGACGCACCCTCAATCTCCAGCGGCTGACCGGCTGGTGCCGACCCCCCCAACATGGACGATCCGTACAGAGTCACGGACTGACGAACAGCACAGAGAAAAACAACAAATTTAATGTCCGCCATTTTCACCGTGTGGTTCCAGATTCACGAAGCGGGACGTGAGATGATTCCCAGTTAGCTTAGCACGAAGACGAAAACATTTTAAAGATTTAAAATCACTCAAACAGAAAAGTCATACTTCAAAACGTTTCAGGCACTGGAGTGTGTGTGTGTGTGTGTGTGTGTATGTGTGTGTGTGTGTGTTCCAGGAAACACACCTGACCGTCAACGAGAGTCCAGGCACCGGGGACTTTATCATGGCCACGGATCCAGTTGTGGATGGCGTGCGCTGGCTGGGCCAGGTTGACCTGAGGGACAGAGAGTCAACATGCTGACGGCTCATTTTCACGCCCACTTTCTGAGAATCTGAGGGAGACCCAACAGCTGGCTGCAGCTCGACATGTGGGGAAAACAACCCCGCCAGCTTAGAATAGCATCTTGAGACATTCTGCCAGCAATGTGGCTCCAAGCGACCAATCAGAGGGCGGCTAAGATTAGCCCCCACCTCTGCCTCTCTCTCTCTCTCTCGCTCGCTCTCAGGGTGGGACAAACAGCAGCCGGACACACAAGCTGACATATTCTGTACATTTCCATGCTGCTGACTGCAGGTGTTATTTCATGATATAAGAGCGTCTGTGTGAGGAGGCTTTCAGCGTGCACGCAGAGTCAATAATGAATCATGTCAACACACACAGCAGCTGCTCTGCTAGATACTGATACGAGGAATCATGTTTACTCCGTGCTGAGGCTTCACATCCCAATCCAGGAGAAATGGGACGACATTGTTGAGAGATTTCAGGAAGTTTAGACTTATCAGAGAGTTACACACTTTCAACACAGCGTCCAATCACAGCGCAGCGTACACTGGATAAACACACCAAGAGTTAAGTGCAGGAAGAAATAGCATAGCATGATAATTGTAAGTCCTGCATTTACAGGACTTCCGACATGGATCAGCTTCTTCACTCGGCTCTTTTACTTCGTGCTAAATTTGACCATATTTACCTGAAATTACTCGAGTAATTAGACGAGTGTGAAACAGATCATTTTGGCCAATATGGGTTTTTTTTTCTAGGCTGCATAAACGTACTTAAAAGAAAATGTTAGACAAGGCTAACAAAGCTAACCTGATGTTAGCAGGTCAGTCGTCTGACTGCTGAAACGCTGTCATGTAATGTTTTACCTGCATGCTTGTGTAGAGGAGTAAATGTGAGTTGAAGATGACTGCTGCGGGAGGATGTGCATCGATATGTGAAACAGCAAGCAAAGGGAGGAGTCTCACCTGGGCGTTGGATTTCTTCTGAATGCCTTCGTAGCTCGCTCCCTCTTCTGTCTGGGGAACTTTAGCGGCCTTCCCATCAGCGATGAGCTGCACAGACTCCACCTGCAGCGGGACACACGGAGACAGAGCAGGGCGTGTGTGAGTGTGTGAGGAGTCTCGGCTACGAGGAGGAAGTGACGCAGACTGAAATAACAGCGGCTGCCTACCATGGCCTTGATGCCCTCTGGGAAGAGGAAGCGGTTGTAAAGCGAGTCCACGGTGTCGTTGGGCTCCACAGCACACTCCCTCTGCAGCAGGATCGGCCCCGTGTCCAGTCCGTCGTCGGCCCAGAACACCGTGAAGCCGGCTCGCTCGTCTCCCTGGATCAGAGTCCTGCAGACACGCAGAGAAAAGAGAATGAGTTGGAGACGTGCCATGGCCCGTATGTTTAAAGCAGGTAGAGGATCATAAACCTGAAGTAGAAGAGATAAAGAAACAAACACTGTTAGACATCAAACCCTCATTGAACAACTTCTTATCTCATATGTCACATTTTTAATTACTACTATGATGGATGCCCAAACTACTGGGTGAAAGTTTCAGCTCATGAGGTAAAAATATGTCCGAGTAATTCCAGGACGAGTCTGCAGGGGGCGCTAAACGGCTCCACGCCATCGTTCCTCCGATATGAAACCAAGAACGTCACGAGAACATCTTTACATGACTCTCTTCTATAAACACTGGAGAGCAGGCCTCCCCTGGCAGCCCTGCAGCATTCTGCCCCCCCCCCCCCCTCCTTCTTCTGGCCAATCAGAAAGAGGCGGGCCTTAAAGAGACAGCAGCTGAAACACAGCGTTCTAAAACGATCAGGAGCAGCTCTCGAGGTTCCACAGACTGACAGAATATGAGAGATATTTAAAGTAAACACACACAGTCAAACTTCATTCTGTCAACGTGTTCTTTGTTTGAAACGGTTGTAAACAAACAGAAGCTACTCATTTACACACAGTGATAACAGAGCAGAGAGATAGGGAGGGTGGAGCGCATACGGGCGGGCAAAAGGAGAGATAAGAAAACCAGCTCACTGTGGGGGGGGGGGGGGGGGGGGGGGGTCAAACTGAACTGGTTTAATCCTCCTGTGAAACAGACAAATAGCAGCTAACCACCTCCACCTCTCTGACCTGAACCCGAGTCTGACTCTGGCCTGCGTGCGCTGGCGAGGAAGCCGGTGTAGCTGCTGTTAGCTAGCATGTGCTAGCCTGTAAACACAGAGGCTCACCAGTTGATGGCGGACGCTCCTCTGTGCAGGGGCAGGATGGACGGGTGGTAGATGATGGAGCCGTGCGCTGGGTGGTCGATGACGTTCATGGGGATGAACTGGGAGCAGAAGGGCATGACGTTGAGCTCGGCGCCCACCGCCTTGTAGGCGTCCACCACCTCCGGGATGGGCTTCCCCTTCAACCTCCACCGAGGGAACTTAAAGACGGGCGTCCCGTCCTTCTCTGCAGCCACGGCTGGAAGACGAGAGTTCAGAGTCACAACAAATCTTTAAATTCATCGTCCTTCACTTCACTGAGCAGGACACAACTTCCTGTCCAACGAGTGGAAATATGTTTGAGGTATTTTTGGGGCTTTTAAGCCTTTACTGAAGAGGCAGGACAGCCACAGAGTCACACATCAGGGAGAGAGAGAGAGAGAGAGAGAGAGAGAGAGAGAGAGAGAGAGAGTGGGGTATAACAGGCAGAAAACTCTATTTGTGTTTTTAGATATTTGATTTGATCCAGTTAAAATTCTGCCTCCAAATTAAAAAAGAAACACGTCATGTTGATTTGACGTAACAGCAGATTCAAGTAGGCCGACATGAGACAGGAGAGGTCGGGGATCTTCACCGAATACCAGAGAAAGTCCCTCCGACCCCTCTGGGATCAGACTTTACAGAACCAGACTGTCCTGATCCATCCCGGGCCGCTCGCTGGACACCGGGCTGTAAAGTCGGACGGTACGAAACGAGACGAACTGAGCTGAGCTGAGCTGAACCGCGTGGTGGACAGACGGTCCTGAGCGAGCGGGGGACAGATTCGGGGGTCAAAGGGGAGGGGTGGCGAGCGAGGTGCTGGAGCGGGTGAGGGGTGTGACTCTGATGATCAAAGCTGCTGATCACTCAACCATTTGGTGAGTCGGGGGAAGGTTCGGTGTTTCTCTTCACACCTCCTCCGTGATCGGGTGAAGCTGCTGAATCAGCTTTTTATCTTGTTTACTTTACAGGGGGTCACACACACACACACACACACACACACACACACACAGACACACACACACACACAGAGGAGAGTTTATTCAGTGTGTCGGGGGTTAAATGAAGTTTCACTCTCACTCTCTCACTTTTAACATTGTGGTT
>NC_136712.1:18855144-18921944 GCF_947650265.1 Symphodus melops
CACGACTTTCTGTAGTGTCAGGGTGAGCGCTCCCTCCGTTTCAAGTCAAAGTCATCTTTATGGTCAATTTTTCAACATGTGCTGGACAAACAGAAACATCGGGAAAAAAAACGGGTCTCCTGCGGCAAGACGTAACGTAAACGATTAAGACGCCGAAGTCGCAAACGAAGCAGCAGAGTCGATCGAGAGTCAACGTCAATGAAAGAGTGGAGAGGAACAAAGAGAACAGAAAACGTGCAGCGGTTTGATTCCGTGCACGGAGATCGTAGCGGTCACAGTGTGCGCACCGATCACGGGATGTAAACGCCAGCACCCCGCTGCGTCTCCACTTGAGTTCACTCAGTTTGGACGCAGAGCTCCTTCACAGAGAAACAACCCCTGTGGTGTCACACACAGTCGGTCTGAGCACGTGGAGTTGGACTCACCTAGCGGGTCGGCCTTCCCATCCTTGTCGGGGACCGTGAACACGCCCACCACTTTGTGTCCCTGCTTCCTCAGGTTGCTGTACACCTCCTGGCCGAACAGACTCTGGCCAATGATGGCGAGTTTCAGCTTATTCTGGTAGTAATGCTGTGAGAGAGCAGAGACAGGAGTCAGTTCTGACCCGCATTCATCCGTCATCAGGAGAACACGCCACGAAGGACGCTGACATCATCCAACACCTTCCACTCTTGGACCTTAGAATCAGACTGATAAACATCTGAATGTGTAAATAATGGGGGGGGGGGGGGGGGGGGGGGTCCGAACGCTGCAGAGCTGCCAGGAGATCGTCTATGTAAGAGGTTGGACCAGCTTACGTAGAAGCTTGAAGCCGTCTCGTGAAGCTGCTCGTTTCATATCGAGGATTAGCAGGACAAGCTGTTTAGCGCCCCCTGCAGACTCGTCTTTGGATTGCACCAACATCCGTTTACCTCAGGACTCTGTGAGCGTGGGCACGAGGAGTCATGAAGTGATGACACGGTGCACCAGTGATAATTATATCACTATTATACTATTGAGCAGTCGTCACTGTCAAACTAACAAACGAAAGTTAAAGAAAAGTTGTCATAACTTACAGAGAACTTGAATTGTCGAACAAACTAACAGAAATTAAAATGTCATTTATCTGCCTCAACTTGGCAGCAAAACATGAAGCGAAAACATTTTGTTAAGTTGTGTTTTCTTGTATTTCATAGTCACCTGTATACAATACAGATCAACAGAAAGCATAAACACAAAAGAGTGAGGGGGGGCCCCCATCATGCTCTCCCTTCCCAGGGCCCCCAAACCCGTGGGTCCGCCTCCTGTCCAAAGGTCAGTAAATCTAGTCTCTGAGGGGAGACTGGCTGACAGTCAGTGCAGACTGTAAAATGCAGAGAAGGAGGTTTCAGGTTTCTGCTGCTCAGATGAGTCGACCTGTCAAGTGCATGAAGCACCAACGCCGGCTGTCACACCGAGCGCGAGGTGCTTCATGGTGCATTCACGCGCACTGTAATAAAGGAAATAAACAGGTTGTCCATTCAACGCGTTCATAAGGGCTGCATGCATTCCTGCAGGATCCACTGTAAGCCGAGGGGAGATCAGGCTGATGCAACTCCTGCAGGTCTTGTACAGTAGAGGCCGGCTCACTTAGTTCATACACTGAGACAGAAACGTGGCAGCTTGGCACTGACACATCAGTGAATATACAGCAGCAGACGGACTTTAAAGACCAGGACCCGAACTGAGACTCCTCGATCCGCAATCAGAGCCGAAGCTGGCTCGTTCCGCTTCATGTCACGATAACCTGGCATGCATTCAATTTATAATATAGTGATTTTTTTTTTAATTGCAACGTAAATGCAGCGTTCATTCTGTGGTGCAGCAGACGCAGAGATACTCACGGACGAGGTGGAGAATTTCCTGAAGACTTGACTCGCCGTCCACAACATAATGGCGATGTTTGGATATTAAAAAATAAAAAAAGAAGAATTAAAAGAAATAAAATAAATCCAAATAGATGAAACAGAATGTGTCCGAGCTGCTGCTGGCCACACACACTTCCCTCTGTGTGTGACAGTGTGTGTGCGTGTGTGAGAGAGTCAGAGGAGTGGCCGTGCACACAGCTCACTACAGCCAGCTTATACTCGACAGCAGCGGGCACACGACGTGCTGTTTAGGTACGTGCGCGCTCACGCGATGCTTACGACCCCCTCGACCGCGCGGGCACGCGTGGGAACTCGTTCAAATGATTCTATTTATAATAATATAATACATTAGTTTAATACATAACACTCCCTGCCTGAATCATTGGGTCAAAGGAAGGATAAGGATTTAAATTCACACGATCTGAAACGCGCCAAACTCAGGCATGAGACAGAGTCCTGCACAAGTGACTGAACCCCCCCACTCTGCCATGAGACAAACCTCAGAGTCCTGCACAAGTGACTGAACCCCCCCACTCTGCCATGAGACAAACCTCAGAGTCCTGCACAAGTGACTGAACCCCCCCCCCCACTCTGCCATGAGACAAACCTCAGAGTCCTGCACAAGTGACTGAACCCCCCCCCACTCTGACATGAGACAAACCTCAGAGTCCTGCACAAGTGACTGAACCCCCCCCCACTCTGCCATGAGACAAACCTCAGAGTCCTGCACAAGTGACTGAACCCCCCCCCACTCTGACACGAGACAAACCTCAGAGTCCTGCACAAGTGACTGAACCCCCCCCCACTCTGACATGAGACAAACCTCAGAGTCCTGCACAAGTGACTGAACCCCCCCCACTCTGACATGAGTGGGGGGGTGTTAAAATAACACTGAAACTAAAAATACAGGGTGCTGGTGGTGCAGGGGTTAGTGCATGCAGCGAGGGTTCAAATCCAACCTGTGGCTCCTTTCTTGCATGTCATCCCCTATACTCTCTCTCTCTCTCTCTCTCTCTCTCTCTCTCTCTCTCTCTCGGCTGTATCCTGTCGGACTGGATCTGAAAAAAAATCCTCCTTAAGATTTCTGCACAGCTCTTTCTTTGATTGCACAATGTTTAATACATTATTGATTATACTTTGGATTCAGAAACATTTGGTTCTTGCAGCGAAGCTTCACTTTGACTCCAAGATCCTTCTAAAAAAATAGATTTGAAACTTTCCAGACGTTTTATTTTCCAGTGTTGCTCCTCTTTCATAACTGCTGCTCCGTGCTGGACACCTGTCCAGACTCCCACACAGAACAAGATCTGACTAAACACTCATCTAGCACCATCCACACCTAACTGCCCCGCACAGGATCACCCGGAGCAAAGGTTCAGACTGTGTGTACAACACGAGCTGCAGCGAGGCAGGTCACACACACACACACACACACACACACACACACACACACACACACACACACAGACTCACACACACACACACACACACACACACACACACACACACACACACTCACACACAGACACACACACACACACACACACACACACAGACTCTCACACAGACTCTCACACACACACACACACACACACACACACACACACACACGCACGCACGCACACACACACACACACTAGGTCAGGTTATCTGTAATGATCAGAGCTGTTGGTTAAACTCAAACATGGCGTTGCCTGTAAAACTTTGATAACTTCCTTGTTCATGAACGCGTTACAGGAAGTCCCTCTCTGTGAAATCACTTCTAATGTTCCTGATTGATCGCAGCTCTGCTTTGATTTAGCTGCTGCTAAACATTCAAATCTTCTTAGTTCTTACAGCAGATCTGGTGGTTCTGGAGCCTGTTGGGGCCCAAGGTGAGAACGAATGTGGGGGGCCTCCAACCAGCGTTCATCATCATCATCATGTCTGCCAGTCGACGATTATTCTTCCTCCAATGTTTCCTGTTTCTTTTCTCTCCTGCAGACGGATCATTCCTCTTTTTTTTAACATACTTTGGTTTTCACAGACGTGATGCGTGAGACGCTGAGCCGGGCAGCGAGATCCCTCAGGGGCCTCCTTCTGGTCTGGGGCCCCAAACTGTTTCCTGCATTACCTGTTGACAAGCAGCGCCCCAGTAACCATGGTGATCCTGGCAGATGTCGGGATTTTTGTTGACGACAGACACATTAGATGGGACAGCTGATGAGAGACAGGAAATCGTAGCAGGAGGGAATGGGGGTTGACATTCTGCACGTGTGCCAAGGTCAGAGTCGAACCCACAGCCACTGTGATGACATCACCAGGTGGCTTTCAGCTCCCCGACACGTGACGGTTTCAGGTCATCTTTTTGTGTGTCTGGCCTTTATTGTGCATTCACTGGACAACAATCAGGAAAAGAGTCAGAGGTCTGATTTGAATCCGGTCTGCTCGCTGGATTGGAGGGCTGCAGTCTCTGTACGTGGGGTGCACGTCCTCCCCACTAGGCCGCAGCGCCCTTTGCACGTCTTTTGATTTTTGACCTCGAACATCAGCTCTCACCGGATGTCTTTTTCAGATGACGTCTGCACTTTGCTTCAAACATGTTTTTAAAAAGACCACATTTAAGAATCGGGAAGAATTCTCCAACCAATCACATTATAATTATATTGATACACGTTTAACTGTTGAATGTTTTTGCTTTAGAAAAGAAGCCAAAGGATGCAGAGAGAAGCCAGGGGAGCAGCTGTGATTTATTTGTGAATGGATTTGACAACATTAAAAAGAAGAGGAGCGGTAAGAGCACTGGTGGTGGATGTTGCTCACAGAGTGGTGGGGAGCGGGAGGAGCTTCCTACCTAACACGCCGAACGCCGCACACCGCACACCGCACGCCTGAGACACACCTGACAAAAACTACATCTCAACAACTCTCTTCCAACCGGGTCAGTTTGACTAAAAAGTGCTGCTTTCTCTCACTTTTTTATTTTTATTTTTTTAAATCCAACTGTTGGTGTTAACAACACACACACACACACACACACGCAGGACAGCTGGACAGAAGACGGTGTGGAGTCCAGTTTACTGCCAAAAATAAACACAAATAAGTGAAGCTCCTGGAAGAGAGGCAATCCTAAAAGGCAAACTGAAAAGAAGCCCCAAAAATCTCAAACATTCAGGGAAATAATTTACTGAGTGGGCGAAACCACTCGTCGAGGAGGAGGCGCCGGTGCTGCAGGAAACAAAGAAAGCAGAATTCTGAGGTCTAGCTGAGAGAAAGGGTTCTGATATGCTGCTTGAAGGTTTCACCCTGATTGTGTTGTGCCTCAGACGTCCCGTCTGCTGCTAACCAGGTGGACCTGTGGCTCGCTGTGAAGGCCGTTCAGTCCGTAGTGTCAAACGCTTCCCTAAGGTGGCGAGGAGTCAGGCACCTTTAACCACGACATACTGTCGGACCCATGCTTGTGTGACACACTGGAAAAACAAGTTACAGGTGATAAACAGAAAAAGACATTCTCCCTTTGTCTCGCCTCGCGCCCCCTGCTGGAGTGTCGAGGTCACAGGAAGCGGATTCCTGCTCCGAACTGGACGCCGTCACATATCCTGAAAGAGGAGCAGAAGGATCGGGGTCAGACAACGAGTAGCCTTCAGGGGCTTTTCTCAGTCCTGTGAAGCAGGACCGGGACCAGGACGCCCCCCCCCCCCTCCTCAGGTCCTCAGGTTCTTGCACGCTCAGTGCCGCAGGTGTTTTTGAGGCGTACCTGTCTCCGCTCTGCACTCCCATGGGCACGCAGTAGTTGAGCTCCAGTCTGGCGATGTTCCCGAGCCGCAGCACGATGCCCGCCCCGTACGACCAGCGGATGCACTCAGCCAGCTTCTGCAGGTGAGCTCGGGGACCTTCACCTGCACGCACACGACGCCGCACACGTCAGGAGACACACACACACTGACAACGAGTGTCTGAATCGTTACTTCACGTCAGGGACCATTTCATTTAAAAACATCAGAGGACAGACGTGCACATGGAGTCATGTCTCCAGTTTAACCACGCCCAAACCTGTGTGTGTGTGTGTGTGTGTGTGTGTGTGTGTGTGTGTGTGTGTGTGTGTGTGTGTGTTTTCTCCTTTGACCCACCGTAGTTGAGGTTGCAGAGGTTTCCTGCGTTGAGGAAGAAATGTGTTCTGAAAAGGTCTCCGAAGCCCCCCTTCCCTGGTCTGAAGGGCAGCGGGGTGTACAGGTGAAGACCTCCGGCCCAGTAAGCCTCCCCACCCAGGTAGTCCCCTGCAACACACACACACACACACACACACACACACACACACACACACACACACACACACACACACACACACACACACACACACACACACACACACACACACACACACACACACACACACACACACACACACACACACACACACACACACACACACACACACCTTAAGATACAGAGCTCCTCTGTCGGCTGGTGTCTCTAACACTCACAGATCTACTCCTTTTCTCTCCCCTCTGTGACTGATCTCAGATCAGGAGACGGCTGTGATTTCCTCGTCTCCTGGTTTGTGTGAAGCAGACAGGAAACACGGGGAGAAATGCAGCCGAGGCTTCCTGCTGGAAACCTGTCGGGGTCATTGCATTCATGTGTTTTCTGTCTTCTCCATTTTGTGGCTGTGGTTGAAATGGAGGGTTTTCTAGATGGTTCTCAGCAGCAGTCACACAGATAATGGAGGAGTCCTGATGCTTCATGTCGTTAGAGCTAATGAACGCCTACAGGGAGGGACTGTAAACACACCGCCTGGATGCTCATGTAGTTAACCCACCTTCTGAGAGATTCCACGTTTGGGTTGCAGAAGGATAAACGATCAGATCAGTGACTTTATAAAACACACTTTTCATTCGAGGACACAAAAACCTTTCAATGAATCTGCTGTTGTTAAAGTGTTAAAGTTTGTCCTCTCTTTAGATTCTGCTCCTGCATGCTCCGGATGTGTTTGGACCAGAGAAGGTCCAAACACCCCCCCCCCCCCCCCGCTGTGTACTTGAGTGAGTAGGGTAATCTTACTTTTTTTAAATCATTTTGGGAATTCACACATTTTTATGTTTTAAAATGGAAATTAAGAAAAGATCAGGTGTTTTTTTTTCTTTTTTCCGAACCTTCACTCTGCGGCCCGATGCTGTACATCCCAAACCCTCGAACACTGGTGGGACCTCCGAGGTAAAACCTGAAACATTACAAAAACCTTTATTAAACCGTCCACCAGGAGTGCAGACTCAAAACTCCTCTGCGCATCATGAATCAGTTCAAAGTGAATACGTACCTGTCAGCGATGCAGGACGGCTGTCCTCCGATTGGACAGAGCATCCCGCCCCACAGAGAAGCAGACAACACCTGAGAGACACACAACCACCTCCTTATAGACACACTGCTGATTTATCGCCCCCTTGTGGTCACTTTATGCAACTCAAATGCCACACGAAGCTTCAGGACAAACGCCCTCGGGCTCTGAGTGTCGTGGTTCGTGTTTGTCTTACCGAGTCCCAGAAGAGTCGTCTGTTGAGCTGCAGCTCGAAGTCCTCCTTCAGGAAGCTGGCGTCTCCTCCCGTGTACCCGGCGAGCTCCTGCAGAGCAAACGCACATCTCAGAGATGTCCTCGTACGAGACAGTACAAACGGGAGACAAAAGGAATGACGTTGCTCTTGTGCACACCCACCTGGTTGATCCGCAGTAAGGCACCTCTGTTGGGGAAAATAGCCGAATTCCTGGAATCGATTGACACGGTGTGCTGCGAAGAGACAGAAGCCGAACTTCAGCACGAACACCAAACACACAAACGTGACACAACGTCAGTCCAAAGCTGCTGGAGACACGGCGGCAGGTCCTACCGAGAGGGCGGACTTCAGCGAGTGTCCGCTCTCCTCTCGAACGGCGAAGGAGGCGCTGCGAGCCAGGCAGCCCAGCTCCCGCCACACGCCCTCCCACTTCAGCGTGTGATTGGTCGGCCCCAGAGGAAACTGCAGCGTGACAGGAGGACGAAGAAGAAACAAACATGAACTCCTCAAGTCTTCTCTCTGTGTTTGTTTGTTTTTTTAAATCAGACACTCCTTACGTTGAGCTCTGCAGACATGCCTCTGTCCGTCTCCTTTAAGGAGCTCCAGGGGAACTGACCGGTGACTTTGTACATGTTGAGCGTGAGACTGAAACACAAGACACACGACTTCAAAACGCTTCATCTTGATGGTGCACGCACGCTAAATCGCTCCTGAGATTTAAGAATCAGCTGCTGTAAAAGCGCTGCATTCCTTCCATGCAGCCCGGATGTTTCAGCGTCCTTGAACGCACCACGAACAGATGAGGAGTGTGTTTGTGTGTGTGTGACGTTCAGTGTTGGTCTCCCTGACGTACTTGCGTTCAAAGTGTCCGGGCTGGGGCTTGAAGAAGGACAGGCCGTACGACGTCTCCTTGGTCCCGTAGGAGAACTGGAAGGTGAGTTTCTCAGCGCGACCCAACATGTTGGGCAACTTCAATCCCAGAACCTGTGAAAAAGGAAACAGCGTGAGCTCAATCTGTGAGCATAGAAGCTTCAAGAATGACTGACCAGAGCCCATCAAGATCAGATTTAAGTCCCAGTTTACTTGACTGATAGATCGCTGAGGACTGAAATCAGAGCGAGCTGCAGAAATCAGCCTGGAGCATTTCTGAGCGTCCAGCTAACACACGTGGAAGAAGAGTCCTGCTTGGGCTGTATATGTGAGCTCACCATGCTTCCTTCATTGTTGCCGACCATGGTGTTGTAGCTTCCTGTCAGCCTCTTGACCTCCGTCACCTCAAACGTCACATCCAGGCCGTTCGGCAGAGCGTCCTTACCTGAGGAGAGAGAGACAACCAATCAGCAGGAAGAAACGTTTGTCCCTGCGTACCCGCTCAAGCACCCAGCTTTTAAAGGAGCAGTGTGTAACTCTGACCCCTTGTGTTGAAAGTGGGTACTGCAGTCATCATTCTTTACATTGCAGCAGAGAGCGGTCTCCTCTGTGTGCCTGTGTTACCTTCAGACGTGTCAATAAGAACCTCCACATCCTTGAAGATCCCGAGGCGGAGCAGCTTCTGTCTGGCGACGTGAGCTTTCTTCATCACCTGAAAGCACCACATGAAAACAGAAGCACTTAAAGACCCTCGCCCGACGAGTCTCAGAGAGAGACGAGTGTGACGCCTAAGCGAGCAGGGCGCTCAGAAACACGTACATCGATCAGGTTTTTGGCGTGAAAAACATCGGAGATCTCGTAGCCCAGCAGATCCTCTTTAGTTCTTCCAAGACCCTGGATGTTGACGTGTTGGACGACCACCTGGGACAAAAAGGTGTTTGACAAATTGTACTTTTACAATCTCTCGTTCTGAGTTGCAGGAGGAGAAATAGTTCCACAAAAGCAAGTTGAACTTCAGGTGAGATTTCTTTAAGGTGAAACCTGTTCACTCACATCTTTGTTTTCTAGGATCTCCTGCTTGCTCTCCTGCTCCAGGTCTGGAGTCTCCACCATGTCGTCCGGGTGGACTCCCAAGTCCCGGCCATGCATCGGGAGAGGATCCAGACTCTGTGCGAGTGACAGGAACAAAGCAGTTAATGAAGCACGTAAAGAAAGACAACAGATAACGATTTATTCGGCTGCTTTCTTCGTGGTCTTTGGTTTCCTCTCAGTATTCAGTTGTAATATTAGTTTATGTGCGTTGTCTGTATTTGCACGATGTGCTGTGTATTTAATCGCATCGTCACCGTTATCGACGGATTTTTTTCCCCTGACACTGAACACATCGCAGACGTCTGAATTCGTCACCATGGTTCTTGATGTGACCTGCATGCTTTGACCTCTCAGGGCCACCGTAGAGAGGCATGACTAGATAACACCTGACAACTCCTAGACAACGAGCTTAAAGAGCAGGGGTCGCAGTCACGGAGGAGTAAAGGGGCAGGGAGGTTAATGAGGCCTTCAGGGAGGGATTGTCTGATGTCCTACGACCATGAACGTTGCACGGTGAGTCTGCAGACAGACACAATATTTTAAACTAATACATGGTAAAAGGTCACGTGTTGTGTGCGTGGGGCTTTTAAAATAGCGAATCAAAGAGTCAAATGTTCAGTAAAATGTTGAATAACGTGTCTTTAAGTTGAGGCGAGCAGACAAAGAAATGTGCATGTGTCTGAATGTGAAAAAGCAGTCACATCATTTAACAACATTTAAACTTCTTGTTCCACCCTGGCTTGACTCTGCTGGTCGGTTTTCTCTGTCTCTGTGTGTAAAGTGGACATGGAGTACTCTCTGGCGGTTTACAGACAGGGGAGGTCATGGTGAACTGTCCGCAGAGAGGGGGACAGGTGAGTGGGATTAAACCCAGTTTACCTTCGCATGGACGGTTCCCATGGTAACGACCCGCTCCTCGACGCCGCTTCAATCCGGATTAAATGCTCTGAGTGCGGCAGAAAGCTGACAGATGACAGCGGCTAGTTTCTCCAGTACCAATCCCCCTTCAAGGGAGACGCCATGACAGTTGGTGAGGTCTTGTGCTGCGTTCATGTACACCAAGTACATTACGGATTCACTTTGCTATTAGCGAACATTTTCCATTCCTCTCCTCCTTTTACCATGTCGCTGTCTGCATGTATATGTAGATTTATCTTGTAAAAATAACAATAGTTGCGTCTCATTGAATACATGTTAGCTGTAACGTCTTTAAACATGTAAGTTTTTTATTTGATCCAAAAAGCGAGTTAAGTAATTCAGAGGATTCTGTCAAAACCAATTTTTATTGTGAACATGAAGGCATCACCCTGACTGCGCTTTGTGATTGGATATGAATCAGAATGTCTTGAAGTGGGCGTGGTGGGGCCAACGTTGTCATAGCACAACTTCTCCGGCAGAGGGCGTCGTTTTTCTTTTGTTCGTGAAAGTGACTGCATGAATGCTTTAAAGGGGACATACCATGAAGAATCCACTTGAACCATGTTTTTGAACATGTATGTGGGTGTCTACAGACCCACAACATGTGAAATAAATAAACCCAGTCCTTTGTTTGTGGTCTGCAGAAGTCTGAATGGGAACTCTCCTTGTGATGTCACAGTGGGATTCTGGACCCCTCCCCTGGTATCCCCATCAATGAACTCCACCCCCAGACTAAGAGCAAAACCTTTTGAGCAGGTCCAACATTTTTATTCTTGCTCGCAAAGGAGTGATGACTACTGGGAAAACTGAGGGGGCGGGGCTCACTGCATTTAAAGAGACACACACCAAAAACAGAGCGTTGTGAGAGAGCTGGTTTCTTCAGGATCACAAACCCCCTCTGGTGCTTGATTCATGTTATATTTGGACGAAAGCACAGAAACACTGATGTTTTATTTAGAGCACAGGAGACTGTTTGAAAAGGAGGAAGAGGAGGATAGCGTGTCCTCTTTAAACATTTAACAAACATCCGGAAAACAACTTGAAAAACCTGAAGGCCAATAAACATTAAGCTGCTGTTTGTCGCTGCTGTCCTGGTGCTTTGTAAGACTAAATCTCAGTGGGTGAAAACTTTCCTCTCCCAGGTTTGTGTGTGGAGTTTGATTGATTTGATTTTTATGTTTTCTGATATTAATACACTGCAACACAATTCAACAAATATTGGCCACATGTAAATAATATATTGAGAGACAAACTGAAAATAGAGACAAATGGATCCCTGCTGTTTGGAATAAAATGTTTATTTTAATGTAAAATATAAATTGGACCTACAAACAGAAGCCTCTATGTTTAAAAAATAATATTTATTCAGTTTAGTTTTTCAAAACTCTCCAAAAACACTTTCATATTTTTATATTGTGACAGTTTTTTTTTTATTAAAAACGTAAACCTCCCTTGTCAAGTTAATAAAATGTATTTGTTTTGCACTGACAGTCAAAGGTTGTTTTTTTCCCCCAAACTGCAAATTGAGCTTTGCAGTGAAACCACACGGTGGCAGTATTTCTTCGTCCTTCACCAGTTTTAAACGGGCACAGCCTGTCCTGACAGTGAAAGCAGTGACACCAGAAACGTCATTTTGTGCACCGCAATTAATGTCTTTAGAGAATCGAGGTGTTTACAGTTTAATAGAAATTCATTGAAATTCAAATTTACAACCCCAATCTTTTTGGCACGTTTATTTAAAGTTAACATTTTTACTGTGGTCCCTCATGGCAAAGATTTGTGGAAAAGATAAGTCTGACTTTTTGAGATAGAAAGTTCAATTTAAATGGCTAAAGAGGCTTCGCTCACAGAAAGAGAAAAATGTTACTTAATTCTGAATCTGGTGGCCCATTTATCATTTTCTTTAGCCCCATTTTTATGGAACTTCTTCCTTGAACCATGTGTTGGAATTGTAAATATATCTTTATTACAGATAAAGTAATGTGACATTACTGACTTAATAATCCCAATTGAAAAAAAAGAAAGAAATGCAAATAGAAACTGTAAGTTATTTGAATTCCTTTTCTTTGGCAAAATCTGCACATTGTTGGTTTTATCAGCAAAGCTCCAAATAGAGAAAGATGCCTAAATCAAAACTTCTGGCAGTAGGATTATTATTCATTGGTTGTTCTCACTTAACTCAGTCTGTGATTGGCAGATGAGTCATTCACTTCACCTCTCCATCCTGTAGGTGGCGATGTGCACCTTTTTACAATGTCATGTAAAAAACGAATGCTGCACATTTTATACTTCTTCCAAGTTAACACAGTCTTAGTTTTATTATGTGGGCAACAAGATGTTCAGGTGTCTGTGGTCTAATAAAGTCGCAGTAAAGTTTGCAAATGTTTCAGTGTCAGGAGACTGATCGAATATTATCGATATCGTGAAAATTAGATATCAACGATTCACAGTTTCCTGTTCAGTCTGAATCTCTCCATCACGAGCCTCTTTCATTGCACACATCTCTCTCTCTACCGGCACAAACAAGCCAATCAGAGGGCTCCTCTCGCTCTCTCTCTCTCTGTCTCTCTCTCTGCCAGTCCACCTCCTCTCCTATCAGAGGCACACACACACATACACACACTCTCTCTCTCTCTCTCTCTCTCTCTCTCTCTCTCTCTCACACACACACACTCACCCACAGTCCAAACCCCCAGAAAAGCCCTGCTGAATCCTCACACCGTCTGTCAGCATGGGGAGCGCGTGTTTTTCCCGGGACGTTTGTTTGTTTATCCTCCTCATAAATACTTGCAGGGTGATGGGGGATGTCGGACCCGCAGGTAAGAGCTCCCCTTTCCTCTCTGTCCGTCTTTGGCTTTGTTATCAGCCGTTAAATGCACTTTTTTTTTAGAGGCGTCAGAGTCACCGGCTTCACGGAGAAAAGGATGGAAACCGCACCGGGATCCTCAGAACAAATAGTCTAACGTCCTAAAGTTAACTTTGCTTTCCTAAAACTTGTCATTCGGTCACAATGCATGCTGCAAGGTCCTCAAATGATATTTTAATGTACACGAGAAGGTTTCGATGCTTTTTGATATCAGAGAAATGTGCAAAGTGAAGCCGAAAAGTCAATCTTAAAACGATGATTCCCGGAATGAATCTTGCTTTATTTGACTGTAAGTCTTTGCACATTTCCCCTTAAAAGCTATTTGTGATGCTCATGCTGATCTCCAGTCGGTTTCCCCAGGCTCCCAGACTTCACTGCAACTTCTGTTTCCTGCGCGTAATAGGTCAATTCCACTCGGAAACCGCAGCTTGATCTCGAGGTTAAGCGCTCATTTGCTTTGATTCTGGACTGAGAGAGCTGCCTGTTTTAATTTTTCACCCGTCAGGAAAATGGTGCTAATGATTTAGCAAAGGTGGAAGCCGCCACAGAGCACCTTGTCTCTGGGTTTTGGTGGCCTGTCCGCAGCTGGAGAGGAGGAGGAGGAGGAGGAGGAGGAGGAGGGAGCTGTGCGTAAAATTAGGCTGACGGGGGTGGAGGTGGCAGGAGGGCCGTCAAAGTCCCAGGAGGAGCAGGCAGGCAGGCAGCAGGGGCCCAATATCGACGTGAAGCAGCAGAAGCAGCACATTGTTCAGCCTCCCACCCCTGACAATGGTGAGGAGTCAATATTGAGACAGTGAGCCACCACGCAGAGAAGGCTTTGTTAAAACCAGGAGCAACTCGAGTCTCTTTGGGCAGCTTTTCAAGACTCGAACTTGTTGCTTCTCTCTGTTTTCACTTCAGCTCCAGTAAAACACTCGCAGACCTTTTTTTTTTAACAGGGAAAATATTTATTGTAAATTCCGTTTTATCGTTTATTTATTGCTTTTATAGGGCTGAGCCGGGCGGAGGGCCAGACAGAGAGCAGGGGCTCAACCACAGGCAGCTTCCCGCCGGGCTGCCTGACTTAAACTCACTCACACACACACACACACACACACACACACACACACACACACACACACACACACAGGCAGGCTATTTATACTGTGATGGAAGCAGAGGACGAGCAGAGCGGCTCTGTGGTGATGTAAAGGTCTGCTGAACGCGAGAAATGCCAAAAAACTGCAGAGAACCAAAACATCTCTGTCTGTCTTTGGGTCCCCCCCTTCCTGTGTGTGTGTGTGTGTGTGTGTTGGATGAGATTTAGGGCCAGGTGTGAGCGGCTCCTTTATCAATAAGCTGATCAATAGAGGAGCTGTTTAACCTCGTGTCCTCTGCATGTTGCCCGGATGTACATCATACATGACATACATGACAGCCTGTCATTTATCTCAAACATTCATCACATGTCGAGGGCTTACGTTGATTTGAAATTAGCTCAATCAGGCAGTTTAGCGTGCACATCATGGAGCGTATCGGCAGCACTTTTCGTCGTCACATCCTGCGCCCCCCCCCCCCCCCCCGAACAGCAGGCAAAGTCAACATGTGAAAAATGCAAAATCAGAACGAGTTCAGGGACAATCTGTCCGGAATTCTAGAAATGTTCAGGAGTGTGTGTGTGTGTGTGTGTGTGTGTGTGTGTGTGTGTTTGAAAAATTCTTGACGGATCATTTGGAGTTTTGGCGCGTCGTTGCAGCCAGCTGGCGCACACACTCGTTTTCATTGTGACGCTAACAAGTTAAGTTGACGTGCACAGAGATCACAGGGGAAGGAAAGTGAGCGAGGTGAATTCTCCTGATCACATCCTGCTGCTCACCAGGAAAAACTCTGTTTACGTTCACACGTCAGTCAGGAACAGGCAGTGGTGCCCAAAAATCTGCTGAGTCAGAGAAGTCATGTGAACACGTCATCTTTCTAAATCATGGACTACATTTACATGCACACTGTATTCCTGCATTAACTGGAATAATGACAATATACTGAGTGTGTAGGAATCATGTTAACACCTTATTGCTATTGTCATTACCCAATTAAGCTCGTCTTCTGATCATTAAAAGCTGCTATATGCCTGTATTAACCTGAATATTGGGTCATGTGATGGTGTTAGTCAGATTATGCTGCTTTGTTTAGATTTGTTTACATCCCGAGATGACACGCTGTCATGACGCTCGGACCAGCACGGTTCATTCAGAATCTGCTGATTAACATGTAAATGGGAGCTGAGCAGCATGTAAACACCTTCTTTTTTTTTTTTTCTGCCTCAGAAATGTTGTGCACATAAACGCAGTCACTGTTTAAAGAACCTGAGCTCAGATTTGACACATCTTGTTGGATTTGAGATCCAAACACTCCTGAATATTTCCTGACATTGTCCCGAGTGAAGAGCACATTGTTCACTTTAAGAGGACTGTGGCTGTGAGGCGTGGAGCGTGCACGTCCCTCTACATGTAGAAGTGATATTCACACACACACACACACACACACTGCCCCCTCCTGCGCGCTCTAACCAGGAGGAGGGAATCCAGCCGTGCACCTGGCTGCAGAGAGGTGGCTTAGATCGGAGTGGGTAACCAGGGGAGGCACCGCTGTGGGACTTCCGTGGAGTGGAATGAGAGCATGTGCATATGAGGACGTCCCCAGCCCGTCCGTGGGGACTCCCATCTAATTGCGTATTGATTTGTGATGTTTGAACAGATGCAGATGAGTGCGCCGAGGGTTCAGACGACTGCCACATCGACGCCCTGTGCCAGAACACGCCCAAGTCCTACAACTGCATCTGCAAGCCGGGATACAAAGGAGATGGCAAGCAGTGCGAGGGTGAGTGACCTTTGCACGTCTTCAGACGTCCTTATTTATGTGCGTCCTCTTTGTCTCTGCTCTCTCGCCTCTGTGCGTCTGGGTATTTCAAGGACTGGCGATGATGGACTGGATGTACACAGACATCAGATTGAGACCTTTGGTTTGGTGTTAAATCAACAAAGATGCATTCTTGGATCACATATCTCTGAAGGGGCTGGTTGCAGCCTGAGAGGTGCATTGTGGGAAACTTTTCCCCTTTTTAAAGATGAAGGTCAGCTGTTCAGTGTTTGTTGCCCTCGTTTGAAGTTCTTTGAAAGCTGTTTGGACACCAAGAGAACATCGTTAGCCGAGATAGCAGGTCAGTCCGGTTGTTTCATGTGTTCACTGTGAAAAGTCAATATTTCAAATGTCCAGTCCTGAACAAATGAACCACAAGACCGAGGCTTCTATTCAGGCAGCTGTTCCTCCACACACACACACACACACACACACACACACACACACACACACACACACACACACACACACACACACACACACACACACACACACACACACACACACACACACACACACGGGTTCTCCTAATTAACGGGGCGGAAGTGGACTGAACCAGGGTGTGAGGGTGAGACGGGGGCAGCACCTGGCTGTGCGTTCACACCTCCACTCTCTTCTGCCTCAAAGCACATCACAGCTGGACCCCCCCCCCCCCCCAATCTCTCTCTCTAACGCTGGATACTGACTCCCTCACATGTTACACACACGCAGAGTGTTCTCACGCCCTGACTGTCAGAAGCTGCTGCTGTTTGTTGTCATCAGACTTGGACGCTGGACGCTGGTTGGAATGAGATGACGTTCAGACACGATCAGCTGCGTCTGCCAACGCTGATCAGAAAGTCGACCTTTAGTTTTAGAAGTGAAAACTCGTTTTCAGGAGTGTGAAGTCAGGCAGATCCATTTCTCACCACAAGTCTTTCTTGTTAGCTCCTCTGTAAAACGTTTTGAAGTCCCGGTGAGCTGACGTGTGCATTCAGCCGGAGACAGCACGCTGTGACTCGTACAGCTGCATGCGTGTCACATGACCTCTGCATCCTGTTTACTATTCTTTTCTCCTCTTCTGTCGCTGTGTTGAGTTTGTCTAACTGCACGTAACATAAAGAAGAAGAACCTCTGATAGCATGGCCTTGCCTTCTGAACCCGTCGCCCGACCCGTCCGATGGGGGGAGGTGCACCAGGAAGCTTCCAGAACCTGCCCGCCTGTAATGATTTGAGTTTAAAAACAAGCTGCATCGGCCGGTGTTGAAAAATGAATTTGCAGATGAGCTGAGGTCAGCAGGTCAGAAGGCTCACAGTAACTGAAGCCCGCTTCTCCAGACTTCAAGTGAAGGTCTGTTAGACAGACCCAGATCAGATCAGACCAGAGGGGTCGGGTCGGATCACAGTCTGTGAGGGAAACGAGGTGTTGACCCTTTAGATGTTTGAGATCATTGGTTGTGGGGATGTGCAGCCTGGATGTTGTTTTTGTTTGCCTTACAGTCAAAGACACACACACACACACACACACACACACACACACACACACACACACACACACACACACACACACACACACACACACACACACACACAGTCTGAAGATGCTCTGTCCTCTGAGATGAGACAGAAGATGAGAGTTTTCAGGAATGTGATCTTCCTCCTTTGAGCTGCTGTCCGTCCAGCTTCTCTTTATTACATCACTGCACCGTGTGTGTGTGTGTGTGTGTGTGTGTGTGTGTGTGTGTGTGTGTGTGTGTGTGTGTGTGTGTGTGTGTGTGTGTGTGTGTGTGTGTGTGTGTGTGTGTGTGTGTGTGTGTGTGTGTGTGTGTGTGTGTGTGTGTGTGTGTGTGTGTGTGTGTGTGTGTGTCTCTCTGCTTCGATGGAGCATAAATGTCAACTTCATGACATCACTGTTTTTCTGTGTACTAACGTCTGCGTGTGTCATGCTTCCCAACACACACTCGACTGTACACACAGATCGAACTCCCCCACCAGTGATGAGGCAACAGCCAAATGAAGACGGATGGTGGATGGGATTTGACCCCGACCCCTGTGATTAGATATGAGCTCTGTAATTGGCCGGCTGTGTTTTCCATCAACAGGCATTACGGGCCACTTTGCCTGCCAGCACCATTAGCGCATCGGCTATTCCTGGAAGCACCTGGAAGCAGCAGAGCGCCTGTGCTCGCTCGCTCCATCCCTCAGGTCTTCTTCTTTATCATCAGCCTCGCTTCGTATCAGCAAAGACTCACTCAGCAGCGTGGCTGATGACATCGGACAAAGAAGCGTTCTGCATCAAGACGTTAGCCTCAGGAGAACCTTCGATCCATCCACACTTTCATCTCTCGTTTTTCACCTTCTACTCGTGAACTCCTCGTGCACTCTTCATTTCTTCATTTTCCTGTTTTGTTTGGCCGTGGAGCAAATGAATATGAATCGAGCTGGTGGGAGCGCTCCTCTAACGCTCTGAAAACACAAACCTTATGATAACCGTCTCATTACCATGGAAATCAAAAAAACAGACAAACTCAGTGTGCAGAATGTTTTTACACCACCAGAGTAGAGTCAGTGTCATTAGTGGCCTAAAACTCCACATTAGATTCACCGTGCCTTGACCTCCTCAATCGATACTCGAGACCTCGTATTTGAGTTGTTTAGGACGCCCCTGGGTTTGCCAGATATGAGAGCAGTTATCAGGTGAACAGGTGTTGCAGCGATGGAAGCGGGCAGTGGAACTGCTTCAGATAGAAGTGATTGTACCCGAGCTAAAAAGCCTCTGCATGTTTCTAATAAGCTCCAGCAGCAGAAAGCTGCTCAAACTAGGATCAATGTTGGAGATGAAACATGGAGAGAGGTTAGAACGCAGAAAGCTTTACAGACCCATGCAGAGCTGGCTAAACACTGAAGCTACAGTGTCCACCACATGCAGAGCTGGCTAAACACTGAAGCTACAGTGTCCACCACATGCAGAGCTGGCTAAACACTGAAGCTACAATGTCCACCACATGCAGAGCTGGCTAAACACTGAAGCTACAGTGTCCACCACATGCAGAGCTGGCTAAACACTGAAGCTACAGTGTCCACCACATGCAGAGCTGGCTAAACACTGAAGCTACAGTGTCCACCACATGCAGAGCTGGCTAAACACTGAAGCTACAATGTCCACCACATGCAGAGCTGGCTAAACACTGAAGCTACAGTGTCCACCACATGCAGAGCTGGCTAAACACTGAAGCTACAATGTCCACCACATGCAGAGCTGGCTAAACACTGAAGCTACAGTGTCCACCACATGCAGAGCTGGCTAAACACTGAAGCTACAATGTCCACCACATGCAGAGCTGGCTAAACACTGAAGCTACAGTGTCCACCACATGCAGAGCTGGCTAAACACTGAAGCTACAATGTCCACCACATGCAGAGCTGGCTAAACACTGAAGCTACAGTGTCCACCACATGCATAGCTGGCTAAACACTGAAGCTACAGTGTCCACCACATGCTGAGCTGTGTGAGAGGAGGGGGCGGAGCCAGACAGCTCTCTGTGATGATTAGAGTTTAGACTGCAGTACTCATTTTAAACACTAGGGGGCAGAGTGACAGACTGCTCCTTTAACACCCTGAAAAAAATCCATCAATAATCAACCTGAATTAAAATCATTTTTAATTCACAAATTATGAGAGCAAAGCTCGTAGTCCTTTACTGTTTCACTATTTTCACTTTTTTTTTTTTTTTTTTTACGTACACAATTAAGATCTGTTGCAGAATGCACATGTTCAGTTTTGCTGGAAGGTCTGGGTGTCTGTCACTGAACTGCTTGAGGAGGTTTGAGTTGTTTGCTTGCTGGCACAGCACACATGTTGCACCTTTAGTGTGCCGGCTCTTTAAGTCAGTAAAGGTTCACCATCAGCGTCCACAGAGCAAAGAGGTCCTGCAGGAGACTTTGGCAGCCCGTTCTGTTCACTAGTACGGGACATGGAGATATTCTTTATGTTGAGTGAACTCATTGTTTTACTTTTCAAAAGGGTTGGGATTTGGGTGCAGGTGACCATGGGAGATGACCTAGACTGCCAGACTCTGCTACAACTCAGCACTACAAATTAGCAGCTCGTGAACTGCGTTGTTCTGCAGGGAGTTTTTAGTTTTAGCAGGACCTGGACTCTGGTGTTTTGGCAGATTTTAGCCGTGCTTTTTTTGAAGCCGGAAGCGACCATATTTGGAAAAGAAGAGGGAGCAAGAGAGAGGCCAACCCTTTTTTTATTTTCAATTAGCAATGTGTACACTGTTTTGTAAGAGACTTAAAGCAAACGTTGCATCCTAATGAGAATCTGAATGGACGCCCACTGCTGCTCTCTCTTTCTCTCGAGGAAGACTGAAGAAAATATGAGATCTTATCTTTTAAAATACTATTAATCGATAAACAACAGATTGAGACTGACTCACTGCAGGAGACAGACTCTAGTGGACACTGGAGGAACTGCAGCTGTAAAGTTGGACATTTTAACATAGAGCTCTATGGAGACTGACTCACTGCAGGAGACAGACTCTAGTGGACACTGGAGGAACTGCAGCTGTAAAGTTGGACATTTTAACATAGAGCTCTATGGAGACTGACTCACAGCAGGAGACAGACTCTAGTGGACACTGGAGGAACTGCAGCTGTAAAGTTGGACATTTTAACATAGAGCTCTATGGAGACTGACTCACTGCAGGAGACAGACTCTAGTGGACACTGGAGGAACTGCAGCTGTAAAGTTGGACATTTTAACATAGAGCTCTATGGAGACTGACTCACTGCAGGAGACAGACTCTAGTGGACACTGGAGGAACTGCAGCTGTAAAGTTGGACATTTTAACATAGAGCTCTATGGAGACTGACTCACTGCAGGAGACAGACTCTAGTGGACACTGGAGGAACTGCAGCTGTAAAGTTGGACATTTTAACATAGAGCTCTATGGAGACTGACTCACTGCAGGAGACAGACTCTAGTGGACACTGGGGGAACTGCAGCTGTAAAGTTGGACATTTTAACATAGAGCTCTATGGAGACTGACTCACTGCAGGAGACAGACTCTAGTGGACACTGGAGGAACTGCAGCTGTAAAGTTGGACATTTTAACATAGAGCTCTATGGAGACTGCCTCACAGCAGGAGACAGACTCTAGTGGACACTGGAAGAACTGCAGCTGTAAAGTTGGACATTTTAACATAGAGCTCTATGGAGACTGACTCACTGCAGGAGACAGACTCTAGTGGACACTGGGGGAACTGCAGCTGTAAAGTTGGACATTTTAACATAGAGCTCTATGGAGACTGACTCACTGCAGGAGACAGACTCTAGTGGACACTGGAGGAACTGCAGCTGTAAAGTTGGACATTTTAACATAGAGCTCTATGGAGACTGACTCACTGCAGGAGACAGACTCTAGTGGACACTGGGGGAACTGCAGCTGTAAAGTTGGACATTTTAACATAGAGCTCTATGGAGACTGACTCACTGCAGGAGACAGACTCTAGTGGACACTGGGGGAACTGCAGCTGTAAAGTTGGACATTTTAACATAGAGCTCTATGGAGACTGACTCACTGCAGGAGACAGACTCTAGTGGACACTGGGGGAACTGCAGCTGTAAAGTTGGACATTTTAACATAGAGCTCTATGGAGACTGACTCACTGCAGGAGACAGACTCTAGTGGACACTGGAGGAACTGCAGCTGTAAAGTTGGACATTTTAACATAGAGCTCTATGGAGACTGACTCACTGCAGGAGACAGACTCTAGTGGACACTGGAGGAACTGCAGCTGTAAAGTTGGACATTTTAACATAGAGCTCTATGGAGACTGACTCACTGCAGGAGACAGACTCTAGTGGACACTGGAGGAACTGCAGCTGTAAAGTTGGACATTTTAACATGCAGCTATCCGAGGTATTTCCACATTTGCTTTATTTTCAGCCAACCCGTTGACCATCACGTCACCTCTTCCACTTTTTATCTCCAGCACGACCGCGTCCTCGGAGTCGCTCTCTGAAAAATCGCTCGCTTCTGAAATGTAATCTGGCGTTTATGAACACTGAACTCTCTGCAGACTTCGCCGGCTCGTTATGGAAAAATGTGAACTTTTATCCCTGTGCTGTCAAATAAAGAGTATGTGGGAGGAGCTGCTCTCCTGAACGTGTGTGTGTGTGTGTGTGTGCGTGTGCAGAGCCGTGCCAGAGTTGTCTCCCTGTTTATTGAGCGATCTCGATGAACTCCATAGAACATAAATGCGTGCTTGTTTACCGAGCGGAGAGTTGGGAGATGTGATGAGATGGATCAGCGTGAATCCGACAGGCTTTGCTGTGTTTTTAAAGTTCAGGGCAGAAAAACTTTGCCAGCTTTTTGGAGATTAGTTAAGGCATTCCACGTGCACACACACACACACAAAAATCTATCTTATCAACAATATGAAATGCCAAGTGCTTAAATCTCTCGAATGACTCGAGCTTCACTCCCTGTTTTCTTCGACATGGTCGGTGATGCTCCTCAAACAGGTTCAGTGGCCTGTGAACTTTTTCATATATTCCTGTTTTTTTTTACAGTGTAGATGCTCTGCTGGGATGAGTGATGTGGCCGGTTGCCACAGAGCTGGCAGACGCCTGTGAAAGCAGCCTCCTGTTTACTCAGCATTTGTCACTTCCAGGCTAATTGATTGGTTTTCTGTGGCTCTGAAAGAAGCCTCCTCTCCTCCCTCTCATTATGGTTTTACACTGAAGAAGCCTCTTCAATCAACATTCACTCACACTTTTGTGTCTCGGGGTTTTATCTCGGTGCCAGAGCAGCTAATTAAGTTGGAGGCAGGTAGATAAACAGTGAAACAGTGTTGAGAGTTTGGCTGTGTGGTTTGAGTCGCTCTTGTTTTTTTATACAGTTTCAGACAGTTAATGCTTTGTCATCTAAAGAGCTTGT
Organism: Symphodus melops; assembly: GCF_947650265.1. NCBI lineage: Eukaryota > Metazoa > Chordata > Actinopteri > Labriformes > Labridae > Symphodus > Symphodus melops. Next base: position 18,878,126 of record NC_136712.1, read on the forward strand.
ACTGCTATGGTAACACTGAAGGAATCAGCAGGATTATCCCTGGGCTGATGCCACGACATACAAAGTGAATGAAAAACTGAAGAATTCATTAAGATGCGCCTAACGAGGTCACATGACGTGTTCAACACGAGCTCATTGTACGACTGGAAATGATTCTGAAAGACAACCTTCAAGCTTGAGACCACATTCAGCTCCTCCTTCGCTCTGTGCCACAGTGACGAACACCTGACCTGCTTTACAGACAGACAGGGGGGGGGGAGGGGAGAGGGGAGAGAGAAGAGAGAGAGAGAGAGAGAGAGAGAGAGAGAGAGAGAGAATATCTCACTGGAAGAATGGATGGCGAGGGAGACGGCGCTGAGGGCGAGAAGGAGAGGTGGCAGACAATTACTAGGCCATTGTCTGCCTGGCGTCTGCACCTTCGTCATCAGTCAGCTGCTCTCCTCACTGGTTGGCCAGACACACACACACACACACACACACACACACACACACACACACACTGTGTGGTGGCTCCTCGCTCAGACTTTATATATAGATACAGTGACCTCGCTGCCTCTCCGCTCTGTGAGCGATGATGTCTGGAGCTGCAGGTTAGAAATGTCCCTCGCAGGGACGAATAAATCGTCTGACTTCACCTCCACAACGGAGCCTCTTACATATGCACGCTGCTTTCTGCTGTTTTTCTTCCATGTTTTGGCGTCTAAATGAATGAAAGGTACAAAGAGATTCTGATTTAGCCTCAAAAGATAAGTCGAGCAAACTCGGAGAGGAGGAACTCCTCCGGCCTGTGATTAAAAATCTGAGGACAGATTGTTGCGAGTCGGCAACAAGCAGCATAAAGGAGTTTTTGTTTGCTTATAGCAGCTGACATCATCAAACACTGTGTGATAGTTTGGACGGCTTGTCAGAGCTCCGACTTCTTCAGGGGGCGTTCCTGTCCTGAAGGTGGAAGAGCGGCAACTCGGAGCGTCTGACTGCCGAGTGAAAAGCAGCAGAAGTCCTTGAGGAGGAGCTGGCCTGAGTTCCCCGTGACGCCCCCGACTCTCTCTGACTCTAGAGACTTAGACTTAGACTGAACTTTATTGATCCTTTTGGGATGACTCCCTCAAGGAAATTTAGGTTCCAGCAGCACATACAATAAAAATAAAAATGTAGCAGGTAACAAAAAGTAACGATATAAAGAATAATATAGCATAAATAATAGAACACTCTTCCGTTGGAAAAAAATATAAAAAAAATATGCATGGAAGAAGCAGAAAAAAATATGCAAAAAAGGCAATGATTATTATTGCGATTATTGCACTTGGTTGAGAATCCACTTATCCACTTATCTATGCACTCTATTCACTTATCCTTAAAATAAAGGAATAAAAACATTTAAAATAAATCTTTAAAAAACATTTAGAGGACACATCTGTGACACTGCAGGTTTTACGGCCTGTCTGCTGGATGATAACATGTAAAATCCTTGTGGACTTAGCGGTCTTGTAAATCCATGAAGACGTGGCGGAGGTTTATCAGAAATCACCTTTATGTTTGGGAGAGATGTTTGAGAAGGAGTCCCATCGGTCCACGAGCTCTTTGAGACTCTGAGCGATGTGTCTTTGACTCAGCAGGCGGCTAGCATCACTCGCAGCCTGCTGTATGAGACCTGACACACCACAGGCTCAGAAATGTAATGAAGATTTACTTTGCTCTGCTTTATCAAACATGCCGCTCACAGATGTTTCAGTCATGGTTGGTGAGCACTGTGTTAAAAGTCTTTATGATGAGCACTAAGTTTAGCCCACTTCGCTGCTCAGCGCCGTCACTTAAGGTTCCTAATTCCCTCGATGAGACGTGGAACACAAACTTTTTCTCCCGGCAATTAAAAAAAAAAGAAAGAAAGAAAAGGTGTGCATGTGAGCGGAAGCAGCAGCAGCCAGTCTGAAGCGGTTGGAGCTCGCCGCGCTGTCAGAAGTCAACAACAGCTCAGGGGCAGGAAGTGGCACCGCTCGGGGCCAAGTGGAGACCTTCCCTCCACCACCCTCTGCGTCTCAAGTCCTCTGTGTGTCGGCTCGCAGGCACCGGAAGCTTCAGCTTTTTGTGCTGATTGATTGATTGATTGATTGATTGATTGACACCGTCTTCAGTCATTTGTTGGCTTTTCATCCCGTCTCTGAGAGCATTCAAAACAGTTCGAGACGTCAACCTTTCGATACGCATCAACATGTGAGACCCTCAGGATTTATAGGACGTAACTGAAGGTGACGGAGACGTCAGCTTTGTTGGACGCCGTCGTCCCTGCTGGTGTCCGGCACGTCCATGGCGTACCCTGTCTCGCAGCCTACCGCGGCTGGGACTGGCTCCTTGAACGGGATCAGCAGTGTAGATAAAAGATGGAGAGAAGTTTTAGCTTGGACTTCTTTTTCTTCAAGAAGTTCCTAAAGACGGACGGTCTGTGTCGTTTACTGGAAGTGACGCGTTTCTAGACCTTTCTGCAAAGTTGGGTGCGGTAACAACGCAGGCGGTTACAGCCAAGAATAATCATGACGCGCTTTGCATGAGAAATGGAGATACTCCATCAAAGCAGGCTCAAGGTCAGCTCGAGGTCAGGAGTCTGCTAGATTCAATGTGTGACACTGTTTAGCATCCAGTCCTTCTGCTCTGCACAAAACCTGTTTGCAATTATTAACTGAGCATTAGATGTTGCAGGAATCAACAAAATCACATTTCATGTGTTCTTCAAGTGTATCTGGATCCCATCTTGAAATGACAAATAACAGAATCGTTGCTGCCTGAACAGAGTCTCCACCCTGCTGGTTGACAAAAACAACAAGTCGTCTGATGGTGCAGAAAGAAACCCACACAAAAGGTCGTTCTCGTTATGATGCAGGTGGGAGCTTTAAAATCCACACGGAGGCTTCGGCCTGTTTTGTCCTTGTGCGTCAGATCGACGCCATCGTGACCACTACATACCCGTGTGTCTGCGTCGCTCTGCTAGCTAGCATTCATATCGGCCGCGTCCTGTTACGTTCTCTCTGCTGCTTTGTGAAACAGGAAACCATGACAACAGTGTGTTGGAGCGAGAAGTTATCAGTGGCGTCGTAGCTTTCTTCTTCTGCAGAATGTTCTATATGGAGACGATGCAGAAAATGTGTTGCTGCTCAGTGGACCAATCACAGGGCTTGCAGCCTGCGTCGTTTGTGTAGAGGTTAAGTTTGGTACCTGTAGGCATCGAAGGCCTCACACATTTAAATCTCCTCACTGATCTGTTCAGGTTTGTCGGTTTGTCTCCTGACACTTCTCGTCGTCCACCGTGGAATCAGATTTATTTATTATTTCAAGGACAATCGAAACAGAGAGGAGAGGCAACGTGGTGTGAATGTTCTCTCACTGTGCCTGTTTGAAGCGACTCAGGCACCAATTAATCACCTGCTGTTTTTGATTCACCCTCAGCGGTCAGCCTCTCTCTCTCTCTCTCTCTCTCTCTCCCGCCTCATGCTCTCCTCTTCACCTTCCTCCCTGACAGATGAAGAGCAGAGCGCAGAGGGAGTGCCACATGGAGCTGGCAGCCCCACAAAGTGTCCAAACAACCTTTTCCCTCAAACAGTTTCACAGATGATTGGTAGCAAATGCCTTTAAGGATGAGCCAGTGATTGCTGAGAGGAGTTTATATCCACGAGGCAAAGACTTCTTCATTTCCACATCGTTCATTTGTTTTCGTTTTTGATGACTTTTTACATTTTCCGTACATTTAAAATGAATCCCGGCTCTTTGTGCAGACGTGCACCTTAATTAAAGATCGCTTTTGGAACATTTTGGAAGTAGGCTCTGCTCGCTGTTTGATTTATATCTTTTTAATGCAAAGAGGTGTCATTAATCTTCTGAGTTTATGTGGATTTAAGTGTTCCTGTAAAGCCCAATCATGCTGACCTGGTTCCTCACTTTCAGTCACAGAGCATCCTTTGTTAGAGCTGTGTGTCGGCTTGTGTAATTGGCTTCCGGTAAACATGTCTGTGGCGTTTCATGGTGCAGAATGTGGCATTGATTTGGCTTTTCGTCATGACAATTTCTAACCAAGTGAAACCTCTCCGACGAGGATCTTTTCATGTTTACATCCGCCCGCTTTCTGACACTTCAAAGCAAGCGCTCCCGAGCCAAATTCACAATGTTAGTCAGCTGAATGGAAGTGTTCTGTGGAGAGAAAGTGCTGTGGAATTTGAGTCAGTGTGCACATGTGTTTTGGTGATTTGCATGCTGTATGTTTGTGTTCTTGGGTGTGTGTATACTCAGTGTCCAAGTCTGGGTTGTGTCCACATGCAGGATGTTGAGGCTGAGAGAAACGTCAGTGTGTTTGCGAGAGTGTTGCCCAGGATGTACCAGTAAACCATCGCTCCAACCTGGCAACCTGACTCACTGACGGCTCTGTGATCACACAAACAAACACCCGGCTCGTATGTCAACCTGAAATTGGTGTTGACAGGAAAGAAGTGCAGTCATGCATTGCCAATCTGTTGAACACGATTTTTCATCGAATGCACTACTTCGACAAGTCGCCTGGAAAAAGTGTCCGTATAGGACTAATTATTTTGCCAAATCCATTTAAAAGAAACCATAATTGCTGCCTGCAGTGTGTTCATTGGCAGTGTTGTTTTTCCAGCAGTGTAAGTTCTTCATTCTTGTTACAACACAAGTTGTTTGACGGTGGTCGGGTTTGTTGGAAGGCTTACAAAGAGCATCATGTGGTTGGGTTTAAGCTACAAAAAAGGACTTGTTTGGAGTGAGGAAGGTTTCCAAGATTCACTAAAATGCATCGACGTTATTTAAGAAGTGGACCTGTGGGGCCCCATGTACGGAGGCGGTAGTCCTCCAGGTGGGCGGCCCATGTTTGAATCCAACCGGAGGCTCCTTGACTGCACGTCATTTCCTACTTTCTCTCTCCCTCATTTCCGACTCTACACGCGGTTCCATCTCTGCAGAAAAGCCAAAAAAATAAAGACTTTATCATGTAAAGTCAGATTTTATTTAGATGGGACCATGTTTAACAATCAAGAAGTCTTGGAACTAGGAACTGAGACCATACACTTATTTACAATAAATCCACTGTAGGCCTTTTTTAACATTATTGGCGTTGCCTCCTGTTGGTCATTTGAAAGAATGCAGGCAAAAAGCACTTTTGTCTGTGTTTAAATGTTCAAAACATTTCATGTCTTGGGCTTTTGTGTGGACTTTCTATTTTTTAATATTTGATGCATGGACCCATAAAATCATCCTAAATATATTTATTGTGCTTCATTGTGCCGGACGTTTTAATGAAACACATGTACTGAATTCAGTTTGAACAGTTTTAACTTCACAGGCTTCACTATTAATGTGAATAAAATATGTAACGTTGACAATGTGCTCCATGGTCTGAAGAAGACCGGCGTCGGTTTGTCTGCTGGTTGGTCGATCAGACACTTCGGTCCGGACAGAAATATCTCTAAAAGTAAAAGATAGATTATCGTGAAGTTTGGTTTTGACATAGCGCTCCCCAGAACCTGAATATCACCGACTTTAGTGATCCATTAACTTTTCATGTAGCACCCTGACGCTGACGTGTTGCTTTTAAATATCTTTGCCTTTATCGATGGGAGAGCTGAAGAGGGACAGGGGGGCTGTAAGGAGGAGAGGGGGGGGGGATTATATCTGAATCAAAGAGTCGGTGTCTGGGACTGGAGCCTTTGTGTATGGGGCCTTCACTGAGCTGTATCAACTGAGCCAAAGCAGGGCCCAAACATATCAAATATCTCAACAACCACTTCATGTGTTGTTGGGAAATTTGGTACAACCAATAACAAGCTTTACAGGATGCCAATCTAAGATAATGAACAAGGTAAACATGCTAAAATCACCTCCTAAGATAATGAACAAGGTAAACATGCTAAAATCACCTCCAACAGTAGATTTGAATCTCTCTCACCACTCTGCACTTGTGTATGTGATCCCATTTAGTGTTAAGAACAGACAGTGAAAAGGAGACGATGCATACCTGCACTCATGTTCAGTGAAGAGAAGAGGAGGATGTGGATGAGGAGAAGGAGGATGTTAGCTTGTTTTCTTGCCGGATCTCCTGCTATTGGCACGGAGGGGGAGGATTAGGTTTGTTTAAGTGGCTCCTCATGGCAACGACTTGTGAGCAGCTCCTGCTGAAGCCTCCGCTGGCCCAGCACAGAGGAGGGGGGGGGGGGCAAGGGTGCATCATGGGCGAATAACCACTGGTTTACACTCTCCTCACTATTCACTGAGTGTCCTCTAGCCTGAAAAGTTGCTGTCAGGGTACTATGGTCGAGGAGTTTCCTGGAAACTGTAATGCTTCTTCATTAATCACCAACTAGATGAACTAGAAAACTTAAAGAACCAATGTTTTTATCTCCATGTCGGCCATTTTATTTAGCTGCATTTTCCTTATTTCTTGCTTGAGGGGGCTCATCTGGGTTTAAAGTACCAGCAAGAGCTGTTTTATTTCCATTGATTGACAAGAATTAAATGTGCAGCATATAACTCACAAGAAAAAAAGAAAAAAAAGCCTAATTCATCCCAAACTTGGACCAAATCATTTGTTGTTGTTTTTTTTCTTCAATCGATGCCCGATCAATGCTCGATTAGTAAAACATCTGCAAACGGCTGCAGAAAGAGGGCGAAAAGAAGTGTGCTGATGAAATGATGATGTGTCAGTAGCTTAAACCGTCTTTCTCTTTCAGACATGGACGAGTGTGAGAACGACTACAACGGAGGATGTGTCCATGAATGCATCAACATACCTGGAAACTACAGGTGCACCTGCTACGATGGATTCATGCTGGCCCACGACGGACACAACTGCCTCGGTAAGGACTGTCTAAGACAAATTAGTTTTTACTCAAACAGAATGTTTTTTTTCTGATCAGATTAACTTGTTTTCAAGAGTTAAATGCATCAACCTTTATTTAAAGAGGAGATATTATCCCCCTCTTCAAACAGCGCCCCCTGTGGTCTAAATGAAACATCTGTGTTTCATGAATCAAGCAGCAGAGGAGGTTTGTGACCATGTAGAATGCAGCTCTCTCTGAATGCCACGTTTTTGTGTGTGTGTCTCTTTAAATGCAATAAGCCCCGCCCCCTGAGTTTTCCCCGTAGACTCCAGTCCTTCACTAAAGAGAATAAAAATGTTGGACCTGCACAAAAGTTTTGCTCGAGGCTGGGGGTGGAGTCCATGGGAGGAGATACCAGGGATTTACAAGAATCCCACTGTGACATCACAAGGGGAGCACATTAGAAACAGAGCATTTTCCTCTGTGTTGACAGACTTCTGCAGACACAAACAAAGGACATGTTGTGGGTCAGTAGACTCTCAGGTTACCAAAATAAATGTTCAGAAACACGGTACAAGTGGATTCTTTATAATATGTCCCCTTTAAAGTTCTCCTCAGCTTGAAGATTTGCTCATTTTAGCATCTTTACACCTAAAATGGAGAATCTGCGAAACGTTGTTTTTAATGTACAGCAGAGCTCTGCTAACATCTTTAACTGCGTGTTTACTGATTAAAACGTAGCTTCAAGAACTCTTTTCAAAACAAACCTCAGATTGAATTCATCTGGTGGCAGAGAGTTTCTGAATGTGTTTCTGTTAACAGAGGTGACGAAATGATTGGATGTTACTGGATTGATCGATGAACTGAAAGACTAAAGGGACTTTGTAAAACCATCTTGTCTTGTTGTAAAACATAAAATCAGTCAAAATAGAAACCCATAAATGTCTTGTTGATTATTCATTATGTTGAGTAATGATCTTTGATTTATTACTGGCTTTCATGTGGCATCATGGGATATTTGTCTGTTTGGAAAATTGGAGACTTTGAAGGATTTAGAGGCGTTTGAGAAGTCTGTTTTGAATGTGTGGTTTATGTTTTTGGCCTTTTATTTTGTGATCAGTACTTGGTGTTAATCTTTGTTTTAATAGTTGTCTGAATGCACAACGCTGATTCTTTAAAGGTCACATGATCTCCTCCTCTTCTTCAGGTGAAATCAGTGTCCTCGCTCCTCTTCATCATGTGTGTGAAGTGTGTTGTTGTAAATCCACTTTGATCCTGTATCTGATCATGTCTATAAACCCCTCTATTTCAGCCCTGCTCAGAACAGGCTGTTTCTGTGTCTGTAGCTTTAAATATGTAAATGAGCTGTGTCTGGCCACGCCCCCTCTCTGGAAGGGCTCGGGTGTACTCGCTGCTTTCTGGCTCCATGTCCTATTGTTTACGGTGAGAAGGCAGACTCAGAGGGCAGAACAAACACCTAGCTGTGGGAGTGTCACCCACCTGGGGGAGGGGCTACTGCCCTTTGTGATGTCATGAAGGGCCTGTTCGAGGAACATGGAGAAGTGTCTTTTCAGAATATGTGACCTTTAAATAATTGTGAGCGAATAGATGCCTTACTGTGCTTCTTCTGTGAGGTGTGTGTGTGTGTGTGTGTGTGTGTGTGTGTGTGTGTGTGTGTGTGTGTGTGTCTTGGATAGTCCCCTCTGTCATTGTTTGGAACTTTCCATGATTTGTGCTGTTTGCAGCTTGTTTTCCGGAGGACGCTCGGGGTTGAAGAGTTCCCCTTCAGAGATCTGGCTGAGCTTTATTACTGATGGATCCAGCTCATTGAGCCTTATTGACTCACTGTCAGCCAGACAAATGTTTTTTCTGCCCCGTGCAACAAGTAGTTCTGCACGGATGTGCTCGAACACATTTCATGCTGTCGGCCGCCCGCCGCTGACTGACGAGTGCGCAGATGAAATCAGACACATGAAAACAGGCGAGGTTGGATGAGCGGGCGTCTTTGCTGGGATGTGTTTTGGCATCTCTAAGTGCTGCAGCTCATTCTTTGAGCCTTTGGAGAGACTGAGTGAGAGATTGAGTGCTAATAACAGCAGCCAGCGGTGCAGACGAGCCGCTGAGTTGTGGATTCAGCTCACAGGAATGACTCTGACAGCTGAAATAAAGCAGAGTCAAACACTCACTGACATCACAATTCACATTTTCACTTCACACACCAAACCTCGAAAGAGATTAGAAATAAAAGGAGTGATTAAAATCCTGCCGAGCTTCCAGCTGGCCCAGGTGTGTTCTGTTGTATCAGCACAAGTTTGAAGCGTTGGCTGCTGTTGGGAAACGATGTCCTTCAGAAGTGAGGCTGTCATTCGTCCCAGACGTGATGAAAACATCTCGGTCTTTACTCCACATTTCCATGACTGAACACTTACAAAATTAAGAAAACATCATTTTTTCTGTCATGGCTTCCAGACCTGACATCAGAATAAAAAAAAGATACCAGTCGAGAATGAAGCCGTCACATTTTACAACAAAGCTTCAAATGACTGACGAGCAAACGTGTGTGTGTGCGTGTGTTTCTGTGTGTCCTGTGTGTGTGTCCTGTGTGTGTGTGTTTCTGTGTGTCGTGTTTCTGTGTCGTGTGTGTTTCTGTCGTGGGTGTGTGTGTTTCTGTGTGTCTTGTGTGTATCGTGTGTTTGTGTGTGTGTTTCTGTGTGTCGCGTGTGTATCGTGTGTTGTGTGTGTGTGTGTGTTTCTGTCGTGTGTCTGTGTGTTTCTGTGTGTGTGTTGTGTGTTGTGGTCAGCTGAAGGATGTTGGTGGGACTTCACACACGTGTGTGTGTGTGTGCCGCTCATGTAAATGGCGGCGGCTGAGTCATGTGAGACGTGTCATCAGCGGCTCTTTACGACAGGAAGCTCAAACTCCTGATGGGACGCGGCCTTAACGAACGCACTGCTAATTAAGAGCAGGTGACAGTTCAGACGAGCCGGCGTCCAATCAGAGCGTGAGATGTGTGCGATCACAGTCACTCCATGACATCACTTCCTCTTCCACCGTCCTCTTGTCTTCTCCTTCCTCCCTTGTTTCCTTCCTTTCCTTCTTTCTTTTCCTTCAGCTCCTCCCTCTCTGATTTTCTTTTTCTCTTCTCATCAGGTTATTTTTCTTTAACTTTTCTCTTCCTCCCCTCCATATCTTTACTCTCTCTCTCTCTCTCTCTCTCTCTCTCTCTCCTAACTTCATGATCTTCTCCATCCTTTCGACTGTCCGTCAGTTTCCCTTCACTCCCCCTCTTCTCCTTTACTTCTTGTTCTTCTCTCTCTTTGTCTTTTTTACTTCACATTCTAGTATTTCTCTTTCTATCCTCCTTTTTTATCCCTCTGATTCCCTTCAGTGTCTTTTTCCTTGTCTTGTCTCCTCTTTTCCTTGGCCTTTTTCCTCTCCTGTCCTCCTCTCTCCTCTTCTCGTCTCCTTTCCTCTTCTCGTCTCCTTTCCTCTTCTCGTCTCCTTTCCTCTTCTCGTCTCCTTTCCTCTTCTCGTCTCCTTTCCTCTTCTCGTCTCCTTTCCTATTCTCTGCTGTTCTTCTGTATTAAATGTCTTTATTTTGGACCATATGTGCTTCAACAGGCCGACAACATGTTGCTTTCCTTCTCTTCCATTATATCTCCATTCCTTATTTAATGACACTTATATCTGTTTCTTTCTTTGCCATGTAAGTGTCTCTCCTCTCCTCTCACCTCCTCTCCTCACATCTCCTTTCCTCCTCTTGCCCCCTCACCTCACCTCTCCTCTCCCCTTCTCTCCTTCTCTCCTCTCCTCTCCCCTCTTCTCTCATCTCCTTTCCTCCTCTTGTCTCCTTTCCTCCTCTCGTCTCCTCTTCTCTCCTCTTTCCTCCTCTCCTACTCTAGTCTCCTCAACTCCTCTCCTTTCCTCCTCTCGTCTCCTTTCCTCCTCTCGTCTCCTCTCCCCCTCTCGCCTCCTCTCCTCCTCTCGTCTCCTTTCCTCCTCTCGTCTCCTCTTCTCTCCTCTTTCCTCCCCTCCTCTCCTCCTCTCGTCTCCTTTCCTCCTCTCGTCTCCTCTTCTCTCCTCTCTCCTCCTCTCGTCTCCTTTCCTCCTCTCGTCTCCTCTTCTCTCCTCTTTCCTCCCCTCCTCTCCTTCTCTCCCCTCCTTTCCTCCTCTCCTCCGTTTCTCCTCTCCTCTCCTCCTCTCCTCTCCTCTCCTCTCCTCCTCTGTTCCCGTACTGCCTGTCGACCTTGTACTAACTTTCATCTAATTAGCTTAATAGCCGTCTGCCGACCTTTCCTTTCCCTTCTTCTCTGTCGTCATTTTTAAATCGATTTGTCAGACGGGTCAAATAATGTTTTTACCGGACTTCCAACAGACACCAGGCGACAGAAACGCTGAAAGCATCCCTGGCTTCTTATGGATGGATGGATGGATGGATGGATGGATGGATGGATGGATGGATGGATGGATGGATAGATAGATAGATAGATAGACCTGTGCAGTTAACATTAGACTGATGCTTATATAACAGAACCTGTGAAGGAGAGAAAACATGCTGATTGAAAGAGAGCTGTAAACAGTTAGAACAAAGTGCTGATTATAAGATCCATCCTCACGGGAGGAAGCAAACATCAAGCATGCAAAGTGTTTTCTTCTCCATTGAAGTGGTCACATGACGCACACGTCTTAATTAACGGCTCAATAAACTCCAGCGATTAGTCTGGAGGATTTTTATTACAGAGGCAGGAACATGGCCTCGTGCACTTCCAGTGTTAGACCAAAGATCATCTTTTCATGCTCACAGTGAAATGTCTGAAGCTCAGACGCAGCCTGATGGACGTCGTATCTCACTTTGTGCAGAGTGTTCTCTCTCTCTCTCTCACACCCACACACACACACACACACACACACACACACACACACACACACACACACACACACACACACACACACACACACACACACACACCCTCCAGAAGTGGTGCAGGTTGGCTGAACTGAGAATACGCCGGCTGTCATTTTAGAAGAGCAGGGCTGCACGTTCTCTCTGTCCCCTCACAGCGAGGAGGTTGCTGGTTTGAATCCCAGTCTGACAGCAGCCTCTCTGTGTGGAGTCTGCACGCTCTCCCCGTGCATGGCGTGGCTTCTCTCTGAGTACAGTCCAAACACACGCTGGTCAGGTTAGCGGCTGGCTCCGTAGGCGTGAATGTGAGAGAGGCTGCTTCTCTGTGATTGACAGGCGAATAGTCCGTGGCGTAACCCCGCCTCTGGCCCAATGACAGCTGGGATTGGCGCCAGCCCCCTTTGTGACCCCAAACGGGACCAGCAGTACATCATGTTGTTAAACGTCTCCTGTTGGAAAGTCACATAATACATGTGATAGTTGTAAAGGGGGTTTCTGTGAGAGGATGACGTGACGCATCAGTGTGATGTACGAGGCTGCAGGTTGGGTAACGCGTTCCTGCGTGTTGACTCTCTGATGCTTCAGATTTACTGTCATCCCTGAGAGTCCTGGGACGCACGCTAACCGTGCAAACACTCGCACGTCGGCCTTTTGTCAAAGCACGGTTTTTAAATCCAGCGCCGACCTTCATCTTGACGCTGCTTGTCAGCGAAGACGTCGGTGTGCGTGTGATGATGTGTCGCTCTCTAGTGCCTCATTCAGCAGGAGATTTACTGTATGAATGGGGACGCGTTCTGCACACACGCACACACACACACACACACACACACACACACACACACACACACACACACACACACGTCATGGCTGTGGCTGGAATCAGCTGTGATGAGTTCAACACTCTGTAAATTACATTCACATGTCCTCCGTAGGAGTGGAGGAGCTGCGAGCTGTTAGTGTTCTGCGTCTCTGACTCATGAATCAAAGCTGGGAACAAAATGTGGACGTGTTGCGGACAGGAGACATTTGTTGCAGCAGACGTCTTCGCTGTCACAGCGCTGCAGCTCCATCCGATAACAACATTTTTGTCTGACTTGTTTGTTTCTCCGTCAGAGTTCACGCTCGATTTATTCCGTATTTTCTCGCACGCTCTCTGCTCGCCCGAGGACAGCGATAAAGGCCTTGTGGCTTTTAATAGACGCAGAGCATTATCCTCGCAGACCTCAGGACTCTGTGGCGTTCTCGACGAGCCTCGGTGACAAACGGCGCTCTGGAAAAATGTACTGTAGACCCTTGAGAACAGGAGAAAAAAAAGAGTTTGCGTGAGCAGGCAGGAAGTTGCTCCATCATCTCCCAGATGCACTGTGTCAACAAGTTTGGGCACTAATTGATTTAAGATTGCATAATTGAGCTCTGATTACAGAGCCGTCCCGTTGGCTTCCTTTTGATTTTGACTTTATTTATTTGCTTTTGTCGTGGACACAGCTGGGCTCAATGTGTCGATGGTTCGATTCCCTCTGTGAACTTCTGAGTTTATTTTTCCTTCTTGCACGGTGAGATGTGAAGGGGGGGGGGGGGCGAGACGGGGAGGGGGGGTGGGTTTGTGAAGATAAACTGAGGCGAAGTTTTGACAAGCTTGCATGAAGCTATGAAGACCACATTGATGCATCACACAGTCTAAAATAATAACAATTAAAGGAGCCAAAAAAAGTCTTTCTGTTATGATAAAAAGTTTAATTCCAAAGAGCGACCGAGCGTGTCAAACTTTTCACTCACTGAATCATTCGCTCCAAAGTACGACAAAACGGAGCCCCATACAATATATCAGATTTCCCCTGCTTCCTGGAGAGACAGACATGTTTTCATGGCTGGGACTGAAACGTGTTTTTTCATCTGCCCTCGCTCATGTCTGGAAACACGATGCGCCAGCTTCATCAGAGCGGGGAGATGGTGACGGTGGCGTGCAGCAGTTCTAAACGTCGCTGCAGGTGAATTCTCCTGCTGCCTTCTCACATCAGCTCACTCTGACTCGCTGCACAATCACAGACCAGGAGGGCAAGCACAAATGTTGCATCTCACATAAACAGCTCGTCCTGAAAACATATTGAGTTTATCAGGAGATTTCTGCACACAGTCATAAGAAGGCTTTAGTGTCAGCGTGTATGGAGGTTGTCTGAGTTCAGCCGGGACACTTAAGATAGGCAGACGCCGAGCCGACCATCAGGAGGTCGGGGCTCGTCTGTGTCCGAGGCTTTTGGCCTGATTCGACTTTTATAGTCGGCGATGAGCAGTCGAGCGGAGAACTCTCTCTCTGATTGGCTCTCGGTCAGCGACTCTTTGCACAGGAAGTGAAACGAAAGTGACGAAGGAAAACAAACTTCTCATGTGACGACAGTATCGACATTTTCTTAGCAGAGGAAATTAACACAGTAATAAATGAATGTCTGAACCCCCCCCCCCCCCCCCCCCCCTGCTCTTGGAGTTATCGCCTCTTGCACATGTGCAGAAAGCACAAACTATCAGTTTGGTGTGAAGAGTGCAAACATGACGCAGCGTTTTCTGAGCACCAGCCTGGAGACTTCTGTTTGTTCCTCTTCATATCCTCACAGAAGACCTGCAGGTTTATGGACGCACTCGTGCAGAACAGAGAGGGTGGTGCTCTCAGGGTTACTTTAGGTGAACATGGCAGACACTGAGGATTTACTTGCAGCAGTGCAGTTCCCACAGTTTACACCAGAACATGCCCATTCTCTTGTTATGGGCAGTGATTCATGACTGGGTAATTCCTCTGGTTTTGGTGAATCTGGAATCCTGAATAATAGTAAGAAGAGCTTATTATGAGTCTAAATCCCACCGACTGAATTCCCTGAAGGAAAATCCGGGCATGTTTGAACCTGTTCCAGAAATAGACCTGATTTATTTATTTATTTATTGAAGCATCAGATACTTTTTGAAAATCCTGAAAGCCGCGTTGACATCGCTCTGCGTTGATAAAATCAGTAATTGTACGCACTGCTTGTCTCCAGCTGCCTCCGTCAGGATGTTTTTTTTGTGTCTTTCAGGTCAATTTCATCACAACTTCCTGTTTGGTAACATTTTCAAACAAACTGTTAAAAGCAGCATCAGGCGAGCGTCTGCTGTGTCGGAGGTCAAATTACCCCGTCTGTCAGCAGAGTCTGGAGGCTGTGAGGGGAACCATCGAGGCTGTTTTTGTTCCAGCAAAGCCCCTAAAAAACTAAACCTGTTGCAAAACATTAGAATATTGTATCACGCTTTGGTCAAAGAGAAGTGTGGAAACTGCAACCTGCAGCCGAGCATCCATCCAGACTCTGCAGAGTTAAAGTCGAACCCCAGGTTGATGGAAACCCTGCAGCTAACACCAGCGTTCAGTCTCCAGTAAGACAGCATGCACAACTTCACCGCACTCAGGGTTGTGCAACAGTGCTGTTGAAAGGTTGGTATCGCTTGGCACTGAGGCAGACCTCAGACACTTGGCGTGCGTTTGTCTGAGGTTCTAACATCTGTGCACAGCAGGAAAGAATAGCAAAAAAGCCCGCCTCTTCTTCCCCTTCATTTAAGTCAGTGCAAAGCTCTGACGGTGTCTGCTCTTCAATCTCGTTATTTCAGGAGAAAGTCTAAAGTAATCCTCGCCAGGAGGAAGTAAGAAGTTAAGAAGGAAGGAAAGGTAGAGGGCTGAGTGTTAGTGGTTTGCTCTCCTCCTCCTCCTCCTCCTCCTCTTCCTCCGTCCCACCAGCGTCGACATGACCGTAAAGCATTCCCTCTGTGCACACACTGTTAACAAAGCTCCCGAAGGGCTTTAACAAGTCCAACACCGCTCTCTAAAAGTAGAGAGCGAGTTTCCAGGTAAAACCACAGACTCGTCTTCACACAGAGAGGGAGAGGGAGAGGGAGAGAGGGAGAGGGAGAGAGAGAGAGGGAGAGAGAACAACATATTATTCTTTAATAGTTGGTGTTAACGTTTGTGGAAGTCTTTAAAGCATTGTTGTCCTTTTAGCCACAGCTGTGAAGTGTGTTGTTGTAAATCCACTCTGATCCTGTATTTGATCATGTCTATAAACCCCTCTATTTCAGCCCTGCTCAGAACAGGCTGTTTCTGTGTCTGTAGCTTTAAATATGTAAATGAGCTGTGTCTGACCACGCCCCCTCTCTGGAAGGGCTCGGGTGTACTCGCTGCTTTCTGGCTCCATGTCCTATTGTTTACGGTGAGAAGGCAGACTCAGAGGGCAGAACAAACACCTAGCTGTGTGAGTGTCACCCACCTGGGGGAGGGGCTACTGCCCTTTGTGATGTCATGAGGGGAAAATCTAGAGAATTACAGTCTGAGCTTGTCTCAGACAGAAACAAAAACTTTTAGTGGATGTATTTGACCCATTTACCTGCAAACCATCCTACCTAAAAATGTAGCACCTCCAGTGGGCGTAAACGACCCTGAATGATTCCAGTCCAGTCGGCTTCAGGTGAAGCAAAATGTTTCAAATATTCTCCTTGTTAAAAACATCAGTTCATATCATCACTTCTGTCACTTCTGTCACTTCTGTCAGCTCGACAGATAAAACAACGTGCAAACTTTATACAGGCTCTATATGTGTTTGTGTGACGTGTCTGCAAGGTCGACCTCACAACCTCCGACTAAACACAATGCAAAGGCATTCTGGTCACACACACACACACACACACACACACACACACACACACACACACACACACACACACACACACTCATGCTGTCAGAGCCTTGTTACCACCTGGTGCCAGCAGTTTGATTTAACCACCTACAGTGCCAGGATCAGACGCCTGTTAGGTCACCCTGTCTGCTGTGTGTGTGTGTGTGTGTGTGTGTGTGTGCGTGTGTGTGTACTGCTGCACAGTGTTTAAACTTTATAGGATCCTGCTGTGCAGCTGAAGGGCCAGTAAATTTCCAATGGGACATTTTGATGGGTCTGAAGTGAGCTGCAAACATGTAACACCCTCGACTGACTTTAACAGGGATCAAACACGGCTGCTCCTGTGTGTGTGTGTGTGTGTGTGCGTGCGTGTGTGTGTGTGTGTGTGTGTGTGCGTGTGCGTGCGTGTGTGCGTGTGTGTGTGTGTGTGTGTGTGCCTCGTCCTCACATTCCTGTCGCTGGTGTCATCCAGCTCATCAGTCATTTCCCGGCTCTTAAGCTTTAAGCGGTCCATGTTCATGTTGTGGATTATTGTAAGTCCCTTCATGGATCACTGTCCCGCCTCCAGCCGGTGCAGACGGCAGCAGCTCGCCGTCACATCAGCTCGCCGTCACATCAGCCCCGTCCTCGCTCCGCTGTCACTTTCAGGATGGATGTGAAGATCTGACTGATCACTTTTAAATCCTGTCTCTCTCCTTCTTATACTTCCTGTTTAGTCCGTCTGTTGACCCCGTGTTCTTTCTTTCTCTAAGTGTTGATGGATTTGTTTTTATCTGTCGTTGTTAAAGGTGCTTTATAAATAAAGTTATTATTATCATCTCTCTCTCTCTCTCTCTCGTAGACGTGGACGAGTGTGTGGACAACAACGGCGGATGCCAGCAGGTGTGCGTCAACACCATGGGCAGCTACGAGTGTCTGTGCACGGACGGCTTCTTCCTCAGCGACAACCAGCACACCTGCATCCACCGCTCTGATGGTAAGACCGCTAACCGCTGTGATGTCAGCTGGCGGATTTCAGGGGCGCCATGTTAAAGTCTTGAGTCTGGCGTGTTGGGTTGCAGGAAGTGACCATACTTGGGGTTGTAGTTGATGTTCTGTGCAGCACTCGAGCCGATCGATAACAGGCCGAGCTGTTCTGTGAAGCTTCAGCTGCTCGTTTCAAATCAGACAGAAGAGAAAAGAGAGAGAGCGCTGTGTCACCGGGTCGAGTCAGAGGGTTCAGCGTGCCGACGTGGCGGAGCGTTCAGTGACCGAGGGAATCCATGAAGAACAACTGGATGAGGCATTAGTTTCCTTCCTTTCTTTGGATGTATGTGGAGGAGGAGTTTCCTGAGGAGTCACATTTCCCCGCTGCGTGAACCGACGGCCGGCTTTGAGGATCACACGCAGACGTGGGATTTGAGTTCATGACATCACGCCTCCGTCTCGGTCGCCCTCCGACTCAGTGACAGACACTGCGTGTGATGTGTGACTTGTGACACGCGTGTTCTCACGCCTGTGTCACGTCTGAACCCTCCACCCCTTTACGCCTGTCACCTTTCATTTCTGGGGTCGGTCGGCGGTGGCGAGGGGTGCTGCAGGAGCGCATGATCCCGAGGTGAGG
Organism: Symphodus melops; assembly: GCF_947650265.1. Lineage (NCBI taxonomy): Eukaryota > Metazoa > Chordata > Actinopteri > Labriformes > Labridae > Symphodus > Symphodus melops. The sequence continues at coordinate 18,896,133 of NC_136712.1, forward strand.
AGTGGGTGTCCTTCTCCTTTCTCACACACACACACACACACACACACACACACACACACACACATTCCGTTCACACTGACACACACGCTGCTGTGAATGGGGACAGTGTGGCCGGAAAGTTCAAAGACAGACGAGAGGACAGTCGTCCATCATCTCTGCAGCCGGACACAAAGGAGACGCTGGAGCGGGAAAAAGAGGGACGCCTCCTTCCTCCTGAGCTTCACTCTGATTGGTCAGTGTGAAGCTGTGTCACGCCGACCAGTAACGATAAAACTGTGAAGAACGGCTATCTGCAAAGACATCACACATGAACACAATCAGACTGTTGTACAGGATGTTTCCCATCATGCACCTGGTGGAACATCCAAATATAGAAAAAAAGATTTCCGATTTTCTCTAAAATAACTGAGTTTTAGAGCGCCGACATCCAAAGAGAACAAATCGTTTGTTGCTCTCGTGATTTTATTCTGACATCGGAAAAAAAAACTGTGTGCAGCCTCGAGACTGTGGAGAAGTTTTCCAAAGTGGTGCCGGCTTGAGGAGGTTGTTTGAGGATGTCAGAGGATTCTCTGTGGGGACGTTCAGAGGAAGAAAAAAAAAAAAAGGTGAAAAAGATGCAGAAATAGAAAGATGTTTGCTCAGTGGAAACCCCAGAAACCAGCCTGCTCCCTCCTCTTCTTTCATTCAGAGATATTCCTGGACGTCACAAGCAGGAAAACTAATTCAGATGACAGCCATCGACAACCGGAGCTCAGTGCCGGAGCGAAGAATGCTCGATAAATAGAAACGTATTTATACGGCAGATCAAATACAAGGACTCACTTTCCTCTTCAAACAGAACAAATGGCTCCTTAATCTTTAAAGTGCTGCGTCTCCTCGCTTCCATACATGAAGCCAAATGAAAGCAGCTACTGTGTGAAGCTGTTTATTTCCTGCTGCTGATTGTAAACAAGCAGTGTAGGAAGCAGCAGTGTGGGATTTTACTGTACGCTCCGACTCTGAGCCGTAAACCTCCACCACACCGACCCCCCCCCCCCCGTCCGGAGATCCTCAATCACACACTTTGTGTCCTGCACAGGAATAGAAGCAGCATCCCATCGTCTTCATCGAGGCGATCCTTCGTCATCTCCTCTTTTCATGTCTTCTGTTCGGGTCGGTTTTGAGAAGGTGTGAAAGCACGCACGTGTCTGTCACACGGATGCTTCTAGCGTCTGGATCGATCCGACGACACGGAGCAGGTGACACATACTGCACATATTCAAAGCAGGGTCCAGGTCCGTGTCATGTGACCTGCAGAGCACATCAGAGCTGCTCTCTTAGAGCGGGCTGACACCTCATTAAAGAGGTGAAATGACGGCAGTACACACTTTACAGCAACCATAAACAAAGGGCTCGTACCACTTTAAGAAGAATTGTTCACATTTTGAAAAAACATGCAACAACCTTCATGTTTTTTATTTTTTGTTGTTTTAAAGCAACAATAATTTTCCACCTGTAAAATAATGATTTCAAAGTTTGATTTGGTCCAACAGGGAGTCCAGTACGGTCGCTCGCCCTCACTGCACATCAGAGAGATACGCCCCGTCAGGACTGCCTCTCCAGTCTAACTGGTTTAGCAGAAGAAGCGTTGTGACCTGTTGTCAGTCAGGTCTGCTGTGACCCTGAGCGTCACAGAGCTGCAGCAGCATGCAGTGCAGGGTCGCAGCCATGCTTTCATTTCACACTCGTGTTGATAGAAGTGAAGACAAGCACAAGTGTGAAGTGTGTCCGTGTGTGTGTGTGTGTGTGTGTGTGCTGGGCGTCTGCCTGCAGCTCTCTGCACTCGACGTCAGCGATCATAAAGCCTGCAGCGATTGTTTGTTCCATGATGGTTTGTTTCCACTCGCTCTGGTTTCACAGCTCGGCCTGAAGAGCATCCAGAGGAGAGAAGCTGCGAGCGAGCGAGCGAGCTGCACGGAGGGGAATGTTTCATATCTGTCACGATGAGTGCATGAGTCGGGTATGGCTCACACGCTCCGGCAGTGACACACGAGGAGCAGCGAGAAGATCCTTTCTATTAATACGATATTTTGGATCTTTGGCTTGTCGAACAGACTCCTGCATGAACTTTTATTACCTTTGAGAAAGGATGAAAGTGGAGCTGCGTTTGCACCAGCAGTAACTTTAGTTGAGTCACTCCTTTGATGAAACTCCAGTTTGCAGTGTGCAGCAGCAGTGCAAAGGTTCAATCGAGTCGACACCTCCGAGTCCTCCGGGTCTTTCTGATTTATTAACGATGCTTGTTGGACCCAAACGCGGTGAAAACAATCCGCTTGTAAATTCTCTTCTCTTTTCTCAACACCAAAGTTTCTGGCAAAATTTGAGCTGGCATCAACTTTTTGAATTTTTAACGCCGTCTCTTTTCGGACGCCAGAAGAATCCTTGCACTGACGCTTTGTTTTAATTTCTGTGTTGCGTTCTTTAGATGCCCTCGCGTTTGTGTTTCCCCCGTCAGTTTGAAAAATCATTAGTCTGCAGCTCAGCCCTGTGGGTACGAGCGCGGGGGGGCGGGGGGCTGTGTGTGATTTACGAGCAGTGTCGGCAGAGATGAAAACAGCTCCTGGAAGGCTAAATATAATGTTAGGGATTACAATTAACACAGGCCGATGTGCTGAGGCTGCTCCAGCATGCAGGCCACGCAGAGGGCACGTGCAGTTAACTCTGCGAGCGCCGCTCTACAGAAACTCCTTTTCTCATCTCTCAGTGTGCTACGAGCTAACACACCTGTACGTATTAAAGTAGCATCACCCAGGACAGTGTTATTGGACCCTTATTATTCAGCGCGCTCGAGCTGCGTCAGGCCTGATTGGTCGGGAGATGACGCTTTAATAAAGGACGATCTGTTGACCTGCAGGAGAGGTCGTCGCGGCAACGCACAGCCTCTGAGTTAATCGCTGTTTCAGCCCTGAGAACAGAGAGGGAGGAATACACCCGACGTGAGTTCACCTTATGTTTAGTGGACTTTCAGACCGTGCCGTGCCGCGTCGCGTCGCGTCGCATCGCGGTGCAACTTTTCATCTGACAACATTCGCACGCTTTTAGCTCAGTGGGAACTCAGTCCAACTTGTGTTTTGTAGAGTTCAGTTCTTTTCCGATGGGGAGGAAGGTGAAGAGAGCAATGCATTGTGGGAGGAGTGGACGGGGGAGTCGTGCATGTTTGGGGAGAGAAAGAGAAAAAATAAACAGAGAGAGACAAACACGGAGGAGCGAAGCAGTGGGAGCTGCGTGCGTTTATTTGGAATTGTGTGAGGAGAGGAAGCAGACTGAGGTTGCTGTGCACACACACACACACACACACACACACACACACACACACACACGTTGACATGCACACACTCTTGATGGAGGAGGAATTCTCACTTTAAACAAACCAAAGCAGGAAATTGGAGGTGGAGGAGCTTTAAACGCAGCTCGGGGGCACGTGGAGACTAAAGTACAGGGAGCTCCGTCTGTGATCATCATCAATTACAACCTTCATCAAGAGCTGCAAACACTCCACCTGTCACACACACACACACACACACACACACACACACACACACACACACACACACACACACCGCCCACTTACAAACCTGCAAAAGTTCTTCTCTTATTTTAAGTTTGGCGTTCAGCAACAGCTCGCTGCAGACTCTGCAGACAGCATGAAAGGGTTAGCGTTAGCTCTGCGTGGCCTCTGGGAAATGGAAGCTGCTATGTCGGATTTATAAATGAAGAAATCAGGTGATGAAGGTCAAACTAAGAATGGCACCTACAGATGGTCCAAACGCAGACTTTAGTCTGGGGCAGTGAACCTCACACGTCAGAGTCAGCAGGTAACCAGCATGTGTTCGTTCTCTCCACACGGAGAGGCTCCTGTCAGACGGGGATTCAAACCAGCAACCTCCTCGCTGTCAGTCAGCAGCAGCGTGAAATTTAAAAAAAAACAAAAAACATGCAAACAATTCAAAAGCTGCGTTTATTATTTATGAATTGTTTTCTATCAGGGATCAAAAAAGTCAATCAGGTAAAGTTTCTTTAAACTTTGATTCGATCGTGTGTGTGTGTGTGTGTGTGTGTGTGTGTGTGTGTGTGTGTGTGTGTGTGTGTGTGTGTGTGTGTGTGTGTGTGTGTGTGTGTGTGTGTGTGTGTGTGTGTGTGTGTGTGTGTGTGTGTGTGTGTGTGTGTGTGTGTGTGTGTGTCTCTCTTTGCATTCTGCAGATTTTTTAATCATTCAGTATTTGTTGCGTAAATTCTGTTAAAAGTCTGGAACTCAGAGTTTAACTGCGGGTGAACTTTCCTTGGAACAACACACACACACACACACACACACACACACACACACACACACACACACACACACACTGAGCATGGGGGGGAAGCTGAAAGTGACTTCAGTATAAATACTTTTAAATATTATTCCAGCGTGGGATTAACCCCCCCCCTCCACACACACACACACACACAGAGGTAAACAGGATTATTTGCCTGAAGGTGGACTCGTGTTTCTTTCTTGGTTTTTTTGTGCTTTATTTTTAGTGCAGTTTTATTTATGTTGAGTGGAAATGTTTCGTTGGTTGTGCTTCAGTCGTAGGCACAGGAAACATGGGACTTCAATAACACACACACACACACACACACACACACACACACACACACACACACACTCGTCCTCCGGTCTCCTGGTTTCACACACTTTTACATGAAACCAACGTGTGTGTGAGCTGGAAGCAGAGCGACACTCCACGCCGCTGCGCTCACTCAGACCACACGAGCCGTCTCAGAATCCTGCACGCTGAGCGTCCCCTCCTCCGAGGTGTCCTCCTTCATCACAGCACACACACCAGAACACACACACAACGTCAGGAAGTCACCTCAACCAATCACAGCTGAATTCACAGCCACCCCATGATGATCACTGACCTTTACTTTGATCTGAATATTATTATATTTTGCATATTTTGTATATTTTTCTTTTTTCCAACTGAGACTGTTCTGTTATTTATTTATTTGATCTGATTCTTTATACTGTTACTTTTTCTTACCTGCTCCGTTTTATGTTTGTCTTATATGCTGCTGGAGGGAGTCATCCCAGAGGGATCAGTAAAGTTCAGTCTCAGGAGAGAAGAGAGACGTCCCTCCACTTAATAAAACCAGCTCTGATGTCTTTTCTTTTCAAACTGGAGATAACCTCTCAGTATTCACTTCAGTGTTTGGGGTGAAGCTGTCGATGGTGCCGAGCGCGGCGCTGCTTTCTGCCCTCCACTGAATCTGAATTATTCTCCTTATAAAATAAGAGGCAACAGGACATGTGTTTCCTTTAAGGATAATCATCTGTTTGCTTCTGTCCTTACTTTGTGGGAAACGATCGTGGTATTAATTGGTGACAAACAAAACAAAACCTGTGCAGTTCATTTCTCTCTTCAGATCTTTGGAGCTGCTGTAAACACAGATCGGATCTGTCAGAACAGTCTGTCAGCATCCAGCGGTTGTTAGTGTTCCTCTAAATTAAGACCACGTTTCCCGTCCGCCCACGGAGAGGACTCGGCTCCTCGGCCGCTCTCTCTCTTTCTCTCTCTCTCTCTCTGGGTTCATTCATGTTCTTCTTTGAGTTCACCGATGCACGAGATGCTTTCACAACCCTTCACTTCCTGCTCAGTGCTGTCACCTGATTGGTTTTCATCCAAATGTGACCTGAGGACACGTGTGAGGAAAAAAAACGAGCTCGAGTGATGAGAAAACATTTTCATGAAATATTCCTTTTTGCTCTTTTCCAGGTTTGAACTTACATACAGAAAGAGAGCAGAAAGGTCTGTGTGTGTGTGTGTGTCTGTGTGTGTCTGTGTGTGTGTCTGTGTGTGTGTGTGTGTGTGTCTGTGTGTGTGTGTGTGTGTGTGTGTCTGTGTGTGTGTCTGTGTGTGTGTGTGTGTGTGTCTGTGTGTGTGTGTGTGTGTGTTTCCTCCAGTGTTTGAAGAAGAGATTGTGCAGGGTTATTAGAAAGGCACAGTCCTTTAAATAAGGAGCGAGCTCAATGCAGCCGCTGAAGAAAAGCTCTCATTGAAATTCATGGCTCAGCACGTATAGCAGAGGGAGAGCCGGAGCCGGAGCCCGACACATTTCAATTAAAACGGCATTTAGAAGAGCGCGGACGGAGACGGGGGGGTTTGAGACGGCTGTGAGGACTCGTAAGAGTTTGCTCCTGTAAGACTTTGAATTCAGCTTTTATTTGAAGGCTGGAATAAACTCGTGCAAAAAGAAAGTTCACGATAGCATGATAGTGAACTGGACTGTCATCCTGGATTATTATTTTTTAATAAATAATTTATCCCCGAGGAGGAACTGCTGGTTCTCACTCTGTTCTTATTTTAGAGACGTGCTTCTTTCTCTCTCTCAAACACACACACACACACACACACACACACACACACACACACACACACACACACACACACACACACACACACACGCGCGCGCGCGCCTGAACATCACACACACACACACACACACGCGCGCCTGAACATCACACACATGCACAAGCAGGACCATTAATGGAGAGACGTCACAAGTCCCGACGTTCACCGGGAACCGGCGGCCTTCCCGTTCCCAAGCCAAGTCCCTGCAGACTGAGCTAACAGACAGTCAGACATGAAGGACAGATCGTGTCTCTGCGTTGATCAGTGAAGCCATCAGACACAAGTTTGAAAGTCTCTTGTAACTGGAGCAGTCCGGTGTGCACAGTGGAGAGCAGTGTGCGGTGAAAAAGCCGAGGCCTTGGTTCTTGTCTTCCATTTCATTTTTAACCTTTTGAATGTTGAAATATCTTCAGAAGTCAACATCATAATTTGTCCACAGTTGAGTGAAACTGTGAAATGTGTCCCGTGTGAGCAGATCAGGTTGTGAGACTGGCGCTCAGCATCACCTCATTCCTCTTCGTCCTCAGAGGGAGCGGCGAGGAGCGCGCGAGAGTGTGAGCCTCTAAATGATTCCTCCGTCTTCATTACCTCTCTGTTTCCACATTCCTCTCCTCTCTCTTCACTTGTTCTCTCTCCATCCGCCTCCGTCTTTCACTTCATTCCTCTTATTATTATTTTTTTCATACTCTGCCAGCCAGACTTCGGGGCTTTAGGGTGGAACGCTGTAAGAGTCAGGTTTGCAATAACACGGCTGTGATATGCTTGGAGCTGGCGTGGAGTCGGCGCTCCGGAGAGGTGGATGGAGAAAGTGAAAGAGAAAGACAGACAGAGGATAATAAAGAGACGGTGTGCTGGGGGCCATGAAGACGTGTCTCCGTGTTTTATCTGGACCTGCTGGGGCTCCGCTGAGGAGCTTCGGTAGTCGTAAACCTGCTGACCTCTCCAATCCAAACAAAGCTGTTCTCCGAGCAGCGAGCTCTCACTCTGCACGCTAATACTAGCCCCAGAACTGCAGTTAGAAGGGACAGAGATAAGATAAGACAATCCTGTCTCCATCTCACAGACGGAGACATTTACAGCAGCAAGCAGGAGACAAATCACACATTGCAGAATTAAATTAGATAAAAACATAATAATAATAATAATAATACAATAAAATCGTTAAACAGCCAGTATCTTGAATATGTGCACCTGTATGAACTGCAATCTGAAGAACTTCACGTTACCGAAACACAACTTCCTTGTTTGGATTCATTCGATGTCTTCCCGATGATTTCTGTCCATCCCATTTCAAGCGCTCTGATCGTGAACTTTGAAAATGACGGATGACATTCATTCTTATCGCTCAACGGAAACATTGGAACAAAGGAAAACGTGGATGGATGAATCAGCGTTTCATCTTTACAGAGCGTTCAGGTCGATCTGACTGCTTGCTTTAATTAGTGGGGGTTGTTTTATGTTTATAGGGAGGAACACTGAGAGGTGATTATTGAGCAGCACGAGGATGCATTGTGATTGGTCGTGGTCGTTGGTTGGAGATGTTTCTTTTGGCACTTTGTTCGAACACGTGGTTCAAATATTTAAAACAGGAATGTTGGTGTTTGTCGTCATGCAGGACTTTCTTAAATATCCTGCAGGAAACGTCGATGCCCTGTGACATGTTCTTCACCTCTCTCTCTCTCTCTCTCTCTCTCTCTCTCTCTCTCTCTCTCTCTGTCTCTCTCTCTCTCTCTCTCACTCTCTCTCTCTCTCTCTCTCTCTCTCTCTCACTCTCTCTCTCTCTCTCTCTCTCTCTCTCTCTCTCTACTCTCTCTCTCTCTCTCTCTCTCTCTCTCTCTCTCTCTCTCTCTGTGTGAATCAGCAGCTCATCAGATCACGCTCTAAATGTGTCCTATGTGCGGCGGGCTCCTCGCCGCCTCGTCACATCGGACACGTTGAGAGGCCGCAGTTTGCGGACGGCGTTCAGTTTGTTGTTTTAGGCTCAGTTGTGCCCCCCCCCCTCTCCCCCCCCTGTGCCCATGGTTCTCCCTCTTCCTGCGTTTATTTGACTTTTCCAGGTTTAAATTGATTGTAGAAACTCGGATTTCTTCCGAGTTTAGTTTTCAAACAGAGTCGATGCATGTTCTGGAAACTCTTGTTTTTACCCCCAGGCTTCTTCTTTGTGTTTGACAGGGTCCACTTTTAGATGTTCCTGCAGTTCCTGGAGTGTCCACTAGAGGCTGGCTGCAGCAGCACAGGAAGTCACATACACACCCATTCAAACAGCCTGTTTTTACAGCAGACATGAACATGTTTACAGCCTGCTTCAAAAAACCAAATAGGTGTGATTAGCTCATGTCTCCATCCACACACACTGTACGGGGGGAATGTTTTGATGACTCAGCAGTTTTGATTGGATGAAGGATCAGAGTTATTCACAATAAGGCGTGTAGCTGAGAAGATGTCATGCATCTTTCAGATGGATCCTAAATCTTCTTTTTTTCCGTCAGCAGGATGAGTCACCGGTCGGATGTGTAAGGTGGTCCGTGCACGTCACTATCTGCGTTGCTTTCCATATAAAAAGAGATTCATCATCAGTTTGAGGACGCTGGTTGATCTTCTGTGAGCGGTGTAAATGAACAGTTTCCTTTGGCTCCTTTGATTTTGGACTTTGATGAAACGCTCGCTCTTTCTTTGTCACACACTGTTAGACTGGCCGAGTCAGAGAAAGGACGTTTTGTTAGTGGAGGGGACTCTCCGGGGGGAATGGCACCTTAATGAGGTACTTGAAGTGCTCGTGGGCCCCGTGAAGGGACTTCACGTATGAGGGGGGCGGGGTGGGGGGGGGGGGGGGGGGGGGGGGGGTTAGATCCTCCAAATGGATTCAAATAGTGAGGAACAAAAAGACCAAGTATTAATCAAGTTTACAGTCTAACAGAGCTGTCGGCCATGTTTTGGTCCCCTCACTGGCTCAGTCTGATGACTGAAGCTCTGTAGGTCTTTGTAAAGCTTCTTCTCTGGCTGAGCATGACTCAGTCGGTAGAGGTGGTCGTCTTTTAAGCAGAAGGTCGAGGGTTCGATTCCCAGCTCCAGCAGCAACATGTCCAACGTGTCCTGTGAAAACACACAGACAAGCGCGTGAGGATCTTAACTGGTAACGACCTCACGTTATGCGGCTGTCGCTCCAAATGAAACCTCGAGTGAGAGCCGAACAGTGTGTTCAGCTTTCATCGGCCTGGCTCAGCTGTTCACACACATCAGACGTTAGAGAGGAGGCCGTCTTTGGTGAGTGAAGACGTGATTGTGCCGTTATGAGCAGACATCCACACACTCCCAAACCTACTTTTCCACTGCTTCCCAGAGTTCAGTGATATCTTTGGCTGGCGTCTCCCTCCCCACTCGCCTCTCAGGAGAGCGTTGGCCCTCCGTCCTCCGCCTCCTTGCTTCCTCCCCCGGCTCCTCTTCCCGCTGATGAAGATTTAAACACTGGCCTATTTTCTGATATGATTGCCTCAGCGCAGCGCAGCCTCTGTAAATCATCAGGATAGGAGGCTGAGTGAAGGAATGAAGGGACAAGAGGTCGAGGAGAAGACACGGTTCTTAACGGTCATTAAAACTGATGAAGATGAGGAAATGTGTGAAAGGTGACAGCATGATTATCGGTAAAGAAAGATAATGGTTGGTGTTTTTTGCGGTGCCAGTGCTCACGACCTCGAACACGTCGCTGCAGGAGGTCGAGGAGTTCGATCTCCGGCTCCTGCAGCGACATGTCCAATGTGTCCTTCTGCAAGAGACTCAACCCTGATAGGCTCCTGCTGCTTCATCAGCGGCGTGTGAATGTGTATGAATGTATCAGACGGGTATCGACAGGTCAGGACTCTTTTCTTCTGAAGTCGGAGACATCCCAGGGTGTTTTCCTGAGTGACGCTCTTTACTCTTCTGTCCCCTGCACAGACGGGATGAACTGCATGAACAAGGACCACGGCTGTGCCCACATCTGCAGAGAGGCTCCTGGCAAAGGTGGCGTGTCGTGCGAGTGCCGTCCTGGATTTGAGCTCGCCAAAAACCAGAAAGACTGTACATGTAAGTATCACACCTGAAGCTCCCATCTTCTTCTTCTTTGTTCTCAGTCCCCTGCGTCCTCGTGTTAGCTGCTACGCTCGGGACGTGTGACGTCACTGATCCGAGCCCATTGGCTCGGTGCAGCGAGACCAATCTCGCTCAGCACGCACGAAGTGACGTCGGTGAAAACAGACTCTTTTATCAAACATCAACGCACTTTCATGGACGCATAAATTATATATGAACCCAAAAGGGCAGAGTTTGGGACCTTCAGGATCAGAGACTCTCCTCTCAGATAAATCTTTGGCCTCAGATCAAATGTGTCAGGCTTTTTTTTTACATTGAAGGGAAGTTCCAGTTATTTCAAACGTGGGCATCATTTTTATACATTTGAACTTTTCTCTTGTAATGTGCATCAGCTACCTACAGACACATCTGATTTAAAGGGTCTGCTTGAGTCTGTTCAGAGGGGATGACGGATCTGATCCTTCATGTGAAGTCGTCAGACACTCGGATGAACAAAAGCAAACTAAAACTAAAGGAGCACTTTGAGTGAGCGACTTGATCTGCAGATATTTTACGGCTGCTACCTGTAAAGTCCTGCAGTCGGCCCTTGATACGTCTGTTTATCATGTGCATGTTGAAAGCCTCTGAAATGTCCTTTTATATTGAAGCTTCTCAGACGTCGGATGTCTTGCAGTCCTGCGAAACACTTTCTGTCATCTGTTAATCTTTAGCTAATTGACTCTCCACTTTACTTTACTACCCGCATGGCAGCGAGGTATTAACACTTAGTTTCATAGACTGGAGTTTATTGAGGTTACATGCTGGTGCGACGGAGGCTCGAGATTCTTCCTGTAATAAACATCTGTAATAGCGATGATGGACGTGTTCCAGTGGGCCTTCAGCGGTGAAAATACGAGGGTGGACATTTAATACCGAAATCAGTTAAGCGTTTCGGGCCAAGCTGAAGGTGCTGAAGGATTCAGTAGAGAGAATTCATGTCTCTTAACACCCCTCCTCTTCGCTCCGTCCCTGTTTCTCACTCTTCACGAAGAGCGCCTGCAGCCATGGAATTTAAGGCTGCTGTTGTTGATAGGAGGAAAATAAGCTTTTAGTTGCTTTTTGTTTGGCAACACATCTTGTCCTTCTCTTGGACAGCGAGAGTGTAAAGATTGTGAAAGCTCCTGAGAGGCTCGAGTGCGTCCCCCCCCGCCGTGCTGGTGTTTCATTAGCGGTGCCTGTCGAGCATGGCGACACAGGACGGCGGTAAACGAGCGATGAAAGAAGTGCTCGTTCTGTCAATTAGTCCTCCAAACAAACACATGCATGTCTCTCCTTCTTCTCCTTCATCTTCCTCCTCCTCCTCCTCCTCCTCCTCCTCTTTAAGTTTGTCTCTACCGTCCTTCGTTCCCTTTTTTCCGCTTCAAAACAGTCCTAAGTGGTCGAGTTTTGGAAAACCGCGCTCTCCTCCCTGAAACGTGTTCACGCATGCTTTCCCTTTTTCACCTCCAGAACTGTGATCATTACAAGAATTAGGAGAAAGTACAACTGTTGGATGGATCATTTGTGTTTATCATGGCAAACTCTGTGTTGGGTTTTTGTGGCCCGTTAAAAAGTACGACTCCCGTCGGCTGTTTCAGAGCCAAGGACGTAAAGTGAGATCTGATGGATAAGTGCTGAGGTTCTTGAGTTCTCCAGAAAGGTCCCGGTGTGAAATCTCCTCCTTATAATCACCTCTTTCTCACATTCGTTTTTCAAAGATGCAAAAGTTTAAGGACGATTTGATTTGATTTGAAGTCTTTTGTTCAACACAGTGTTCGGTCCAGGAGTAATGCATGACTGTGTGTGTTGTCTCCAGTGACATGTAACTATGGAAACGGCGGTTGCCAGCACACCTGCGACGACACGGACACTGGGCCGGTGTGCGGCTGCCACCAGAAGTACGCCCTTCACTCAGACAGCAAGACCTGCATCGGTGAGTGACGAAGATGTTTCTGTTGTTCACACGTAGCTTCACAGCACGCCGTGCTGTGGCTCCGACGCCATCTGCAGAACATTAACCTCACCGGTGTTTTATCTGACGCCATCGTTGAGTTTGCAGACTCATCGTCTGTTGTCTGTTTTCACGAACCATGAAGTGTCTGACTTGGAGAAAGAAATTGTGTTTTTTTGGTTCGGTGAAGACGCTGAAGGGTTTCCTTAAAGGTCACATTATTTAAACTCCTCTTCCTCCATGTTCCTCTAACATGTGTCTCTACTCTGTCTCCAAACCCCTCAATGATGAGAAAAGTCCATCCTCTCCGTCTTCTGCCTGCTCCACTTTTCAGAAAATGTGTGCTCAAACAGGCCGTTTGGAGATTTTCCCTTCATGACATCACAAAGGGCAGTAGCCCCTCCCCCAGGTGGGTGACACTCCCACAGCTAGGTGTTTGTTCTGCCCTCTGAGTCTGCCTTCTCACTGTAAACAATAGGACATGGAGCCAGAAAGCAGCGAGTACACCCGAGCCCTTCCAGAGAGGGGGCGTGGCCAGACACTCCTCATTTACATATTTAAAGCTACAGACACAGAAACAGCCTGTTCTGAGCAGGGCTGAAATAGAGGGGTTTATAGACATGATCAAATACAGGATCAGAGTGGATTTACAACAACACACTTCACACACATGATGAAGAGGAGCGAGGACACTGATTTCACCTGAAGAGGAGGAGGAGATCATGTGACCTTTATGGAAACATATATTGGTCATTGGACTTGAACCCTTCGTCTGATGGGTGAAAGTCCTGTTTGAACCACCAGTAGAGCTTTTTTAAGATGTCAAGTAAAAACAAAAAATGTTGGTCATTTCCCAGTCAACACTTCAACCGTGTGTTGTCACTTCACTGAACATGCTAACATGTTCTCACTTCAGTGGTCCCACGCTTTGGTTCAGGCCCTAAAGCAGCTCATTATGTCCGGTGAAATGTCATCTGGTGTACATCTCGATGTGTTGACTTGGGATTGCCAGCCTTAAAAGTCTTTATAATACACATCTAATGTGACCGTCCACCAATGAGTCACCATCTTTTCCATATCAACCAATGATGCTGGCCGTACTGTAGAAGTAATCTGAAGGGAGTAAATCATTACGCACATAAAAGACACTGTGAATAAGGTCCGGAGGGAGTCTTGGAAGAATGATCAGCAATATGTAGTGAGTATCAGAGACTTAAAATGAGAATGAAAAAGTGACTCCCATCACAGACTCTGATAGTTTAGACATGAGTCTCAGTTAGCCCAGCAGGGATCCAGCAGGCGGGTCTCTTCACCATACGACAGGTGAACTCCTCCAGAGTAGATGATTCTCATTGTTACCGTGCAATTGTTTGAATCAGGGAGTGAGGCGTTCCAGGTAAGTGGATTTGTCCATAAGTCTGTTTTCTCTATCATCTCACTGCTGATATGAATGTAAGAGATAGTTTGTGATGTCTCAAAGTGAGTTTTCATCAGCATTTCTTTGCTCTCGTTGACAGTCTTTGGTTTCACTCCAGTTCCAGTCTTACTGGTGACTTTGAGAAAACAAGCCTCAAGGGCCTGTAGTATCAGTTATTGGTCATTAAAATGTGTGTCTTCAAATGGATGTCAAAGGTGTCATAGGAGGAACTTAAGTCAAAAGTTGAGTTTTGGGTTTGTAATCTTTGGTGACTAATCGTTTCTGTTTCTTCCCTTGTGTTGGAATAATGTGTGTTCTTTGGTAAGAATAAATAAATAGTGTGTAAACTTGACCTGAAGTTGCACATCTTGGGTCCAGCAGTAGGGATTAATAATTAATACTCGGGACATTCAAAAGGTTAAATTCGGACAGTAAGCTCTGCATATAGTTCTTCCAAATTAAATGGTTTGAATTATCACTGATGTGAAAAGAAGACAATCCATGAATCTAGATGATCTTCAGGACATTGTTGTGCTGTTAGTGTATCTGCTGTTCCATTGGTCTGCACTGTCTCTGAGATCATTTATTACACACGACTGGCTGAGAGTGATATCGGTCTACAGATCATCCTCATGTGGGTTAAGTTGTACTTACAGGATGACTTTGTGAGATGGATCCCACCTTAAAACTTTAATTGATTTACAAGTCATAACGAGCCAATGAGGAATACGCAGGCCCTTTATCAGGGGCGTGTCCAGAGGGGTGATCAGTCTGCATGCCCCTCCCCCCCCTGAAATCTTATTGGCCACCCCAGGTGCCAACAAAAAAGTGGGACTTATGCTCCATCGAGTGTTTGGACAGTGTTGGAACAGTCTGGTAGAAGTTTTCTCTGTTTGAAAAGGAAAACTAAGAGAATATTTAGACTTTGAATCTGGACTTGTTTTCTAAGAATTAAGCTCAGAAGATAAGTGGAGATTGATAATAATTAATAAAATGTATACATTTGTGTATGCACAGGTACTTTATGCCTTCCTTGCATTAAGTCAATGTCCTGCTTGGGTCCCTCCAACTAAAAAGTGTGCACATGCTCCTTCCCTTAATAAGTCCGACTATATCTGTGCAGTTCAAACACTGCTTTAAGAAACGTTTACCATGAACATGATTACTCACTGAGAGCGCCTTCTAGCTCTTCAAATATTTATTTCCAATGATGAATATAGCTTATAGCTGATGCTTGACATGAATGTCAACTACTAGATATTGATCTTCTGACGTGCAGAAGCTAGCTTAGTGGATCGGTGTTTAAAGATGTTGATTTTGAATTCTGTGATATTTGGCGTTGTTGAGACTGTATAGATCCCATGCTCTGTAGAAAAGTTGACCTGTAATCTTCTGCTTGGATCATTTGAACAGATTGGAAATATTGTCCACGTTAAGCCAGCTAACAACCGATTGATTGTCTCCATGCAGTAGCATGTCAGAAGGCCAACAGATTACATTCAATGTTGGACCCTTTATTAACTAAAACATGTGAGTCCAACAGTCAAACGCTGTGATGCAGCAGAGTTTCACTGGGTTGGATAGATGTGAGAAACGGTGTCTGAATCCAGATGGTAGAAAAAAAATCCTAAAAAAAGGAAAGTTCACGAAAAGATCACCAGGATCCAGGACTTTGGGATTCTAGTTGCATTCTCTAAATCTGCAGGAAGAACGTTTACCAAAACTCTGTCCCATTAGGGAGCTACTTGGGAGTCCGTGTGACTTTTGTTTACAAGTTCTGGTTCATTTGTAATAGGCGGTGTAAACCTTAATGAAGCAAATAAAACAAAGTAAACTTTTCCATGTGGTTAGAACCAGGGACAACAACAAGGAGTGTGATTTAACACGTAGTTACATGTAAACAGAGCAGATTACAACCACATGCACATGGAGAAGTCACGTTAAGTTTTCTGGCTGTTTTCGGGTCACACTCATGGACTGTGTTTTGATATGCCGTCCTTCCTGCTGTGTTTAAACACTGGAGACTCCTCTCTTTGTCTTTTTGCCTTCACTGTTGGGACAGATTGCCGAGCTGCTTTTCGGCAGCTCCATGTTTTGACTGCTTGTAACCCCGTTTTCTTTGCAGCTGCTTTGAAGAAACACCACGAAGAAAAAGAGGAAGCCAACTGATGGCGACGAGGAAGCCTCCTCTCCACACCTTCCAAATGTCTTGTTTCTCTTCTCTCTGTCTCTGTCTCTGTCTCTCTTCATACTTTGACGAGAGAAGGACCTCTGTGTCTGTGATCTGAGTGTCCCAACTGCTCTGTGGGCCTACCTTTAACCCCCACCCGACCCTCCGCTCGACTCTCTCTATGTAGCGCTCTCCTTCTTCTGCTCCTCCTCCTCCTCCCTCCTTCTTCTCCTCCTGCTTTCTGGTGATAGTACCTGATTGCCTGTCTTGTCTGAGCATACATGTTACAGCCAAATCGGATGGATTCTAAAGGCCTCAGTGCACAAGAGGAACTCTGGGTGGGGTCAGAGGGTGTTAGACTTGGACGTCTCAATTGCAGCCTGATCTTAGGTTAAGCTCCCAAGAAATCAAACCTTACCTGCTCCTCAAAAGCTCTCTGGCTACATCCTCATTCTCCACCAAGCAAAACAAAAACCAAAAAAAACCCAACTGGCTCATCAACTGCAGAAAACCCACAATCCAACAGCGACATGACCTCCATGACTCACCCCCATCCATCAGCCCCCCTCTCCTGCTCCATACACTTCACCATTAAAAAGGCAGGGACTTGCACCACTCACTCTTTTTCACTCGTATGACCTGCATGTGTCCACTCATAGTTGCCATAAATGTCCATTTTGTCCTCCACTACCTCTTTTGCTAATCCTTCCGTCCATCTGTCTGCTTGTCTGCTTGTTAAGCTGCATGGGAAAACCTGCACTGCATTTTAACGGTTTCTCTTTTTAATTGTTTTTTTTTTTCTTTTTCTTTTTTCTTTTATTCCCCCTTTTTGAATTGAAGTACGTTTTTGTTGTTGCTGTTGTGTTTAGGGACCCTGTTCACCAGTGATTTGATTTTTAACATTTCCCTTCTAGCTGTAGTTGTAGTAAAGTGGTTTTCCTCCCTCCCTCCTTACCTTCCTCCCTTCCTCCCTTCCTCCCTCCCTCCCTCCCTCCCTCCTCGTCCTGTGTAGGTCCGGCTCTCTAAATCGCTCCCCTCTCAGCGGGCCTCCCTCCACCACTTAGTCCCACAGACTTTAAAGGAGCCAGTGGGCCCAGGGTACGCCTCTCTTGCCACCCCTTCTCAACCTGTCTCACTTTTATCCTCTCTGACAGATTTTTTCACACACTCAAGCAAGTAGTCGCTCAAAAGCATGAACACTGGTATGCACTAGCATTCAACAATCGCACATTCACTCAACCACATTTCACCCGTTAGCTGAGCACCAGAAAGCCTCCATTCATACCCCGAGTGTACTTCAGAGAGTACTTCACTTTGTCCATCAAGCGCCTGAGAGGAGAGAGAGAAAAACGGTAGTGGGCCGGGGAATGGAAGGGACATTAATTACCCCAATACCCCCCCCCCCCCCCCCCCCACCCTTAGGACTGTGTTTGTACATCAAAGCCCGCTCCTATTGCGGCGAAAGGCATCCATTCACAAAGAGATGCTCATTCAGGCCCTAATGACTCAGGCCCAATGAAAGGCGGGCTCCCTCTCCAAGCCCCATCATCAAACCCACCGTCGCCAGCACCACATGCATGCCATCTTAACAGCCACCGCCACCTTCCTCTCTCTCCCAAATCACCTTCCTCAGCCCCCCCCCCCCTCCACTCCACTGCCCAGCTTTGGGAACATGCTTTTTCCAGTGTTGACTGTAAAAGCCAGTTGTAATGTGTTCCATAGACAAACAGGCAACCAGCGCTGCCCCAGACTGCCTCCTCCTGCTTTTTGTTTTTATTTCTCTGCATGCATCCCCTCTCTTTAAAACCTCATTTCCCTCACATTTCCCTCCCATTGTGGTCCATGATGGGACTGATCTGATTCAGTCTTTCTCACTCTCTCCTTTTGCTCTCTCTTTTCCCACTCTGTCCATCATTCCCTCTCCATCATCTTGTCATTGCTCAGTTTGTTGAGCGCCCTCCTCTCTCCCTCTTGGTCTCTCCTGTAGCACCCTTCTTCTTCCTCTTCTTCTTCTTCTCCTTCTTCTTCTTCTTCTTCTTCTTCTTCCTCTTCCTCTTCTTCTTCTTCTTCTTCTCCTTCTTCTTCTTCTTCTTCTTCCTCTTCTTCTTCTTCTTCTTCCTCTTCTTCTTCTTCCTGTCATTGTCACTCTCTTTCCTTCGCCTCGGTCTCTGTGCCCACATTCAAAGGCCACATGTCTTGGAAATGTTGGACACTCTCTGTCTCGTCTTCCTGCTCCATCCTTGCGCGAGGGAATCATTGCTGATAAAGCGTGGCTGTTTGATATGGAAGACAGAAACTCATCGGCAACAACAGCAACGTTTACATCAGAAATAAAATTTCCCTTTACGTTACCCCAATCCCTCTCATCCCCCAAAACCCCCTAGCCCCTTACTTGTCATGAATACAGTAAGCCCTGAACCTTTACCACCCCCCCTTCCTCCCTCCTTCCTTACCTACCTCAGTCCCTCCCACCCTCCCTCCCTACCTCCCTCCCTCCCTCCCTACCTACCTACCTACCTACCTACCTACCTACCTACCTACCTACCTACCTACCTACCTACCTACCTACCTACCTACCTACCTACCTACCTCCCTCCCTACCTACCTACCTACCTACCTACCTACCTACCTACCTACCTACCTACCTACCTACCTACCTCCGTACCTCCCTACCTCCCTACCTCCCTACCTACCTACCTACCTACCTACCTCCCTACCTCCCTACCTACCTACCTACCTACCTACCTACCTACCTACCTACCTACCTACCTACCTACCTACCTACCTACCTACCTACCTACCTCCCTCCCTACCTACCTACCTACCTACCTACCTACCTACCTACCTACCTACCTACCTCCGTACCTCCCTACCTCCCTACCTCCCTACCTACCTACCTACCTACCTACCTCCCTACCTCCCTACCTCCCTACCTACCTACCTACCTACCTACCTACCTACCTACCTACCTACCTACCTACCTACCTACCTACCTACCTACCTCCCTCCCTACCTACCTACCTACCTACCTACCTACCTACCTACCTACCTACCTCCGTACCTCCCTACCTACCTACCTACCTACCTCCCTCCCTACCTACCTACCTACCTACCTACCTACCTACCTACCTACCTACCTACCTACCTCCCTCCCTACCTACCTACCTACCTCCCTACCTACCTACCTACCTATCTACCTCCGTACCTCCCTACCTCCCTACCTCCCTACCTCCCTACCTCCCTACCTACCTACCTACCTACCTACCTACCTACCTACCTACCTACCTCCCTCCCTCACTACCTCCCTACCTACCTACCTCCCTCCCTCACTACCTACCTACCTCCCTCCCTCACTACCTACCTACCTACCTACCTCCCTCCCTAACTACCTCCCTACCTCCCTACCTCCCTCCCTCCCTACCTACCTACCTACCTACCTACCTCCCTCCCTACCTCCCTACCTCCCTCCCTACCTACCTACCTCCCTACCTACCTACCTACCTCCCTCCCTACTTCCCTCCCTCCCTACCTACCTACCTCCCTACCTACCTACCTACCACTTCATTTTGTCAGCTCCACACTGACTTGATCATTTTCATTTACTTTGTTTTGTTCTTTTGTTTGCTCTGAGGGATTTATCACTTGTTTGGGGATTAACACTCTAACAGGGATTTTGGCGCTTCTTCATCGCTTCCTGCTTCTTGGCTTTGATTTTTTTTTTTTTTTTTTTTTGCTCAAACGCCAAGAGGGGCTGAAGGTCTGGTCATTTGGGCTTCTCATTAACCTGCTGCTCACTGTTTGTCCCCTTGTCACTTGTGTTTTAGAGAAAGATGAGGCTGCAATTGAGAGCTCTGAGTTCAATGCCACGTCAGTAGCTGATGTGGACAAGCGGGTGAAACGGCGGCTACTTATGGGTAACTCTTTTCTTCCTCTTTCTATGTGTTGCCATGGCGCTTGTGCTTGTATCCCCGACTCCACTTCTCTCCGTTCCTCCTCGTCTTCCTCTCTCTGTTTTATTTTGTTGATTTCTTCACTGTAAACCTTTGATGCCCACTGTGTCCACTCCCACAGTCACAGTTTTGTTGCAACAGTATCTAACGTGACGGAAACAAGAGTCTGCTGTTTCTCTTTGATCCCTTCCTCCGTAACCCTCTCTACCAAGTTTTCAGACAGCTCTGAGGTTTTCTTATATACTAACATTCACTTTCCCAGTTGCACCTTCCACTCCAAATGTTTTATCTCCCATTTCCCCTTTTCTGAATACCCATGTTACAAAGACTACTTTACAGGCAACGCAAAAAAAACAACCCGAAAAACGTTATGATCACAACCGGTACCAAGATTTACAGAAGGCTTCATAAAAGTCAGACTGCTTTTGGCAGAACACTCATCATCAGATAATCCTTAGAAAGGACAACGAGGGCAGGTAAGACTCAAACTTCACAATATTGAGTGCAGGGATGCTTTTGAAGACATTCCTCTCCTCTCTGCTAAGAGTGGGCTCCTCACTTTTTGAGCCCTAATTTAAGCTGTACTATAATCAGACAGGAAAGTGGGTCGAGGACTTTGGTATGGACCGATGTTTGGCAGAGATTTTCAATCAGTGAAAGGGCTTTACAGATCCAGTTTTACCATGTGGACTGGTTGCGGACTCATTGGGATTTCCCAATGGGATCGAACAAGTTTGGTGTTCAGGATTGGAAATATTGATGAGTACTTCTTTACTTTCTGAAAGAGGCCAAAAGGAGCCAATTTGTAGACAGGTAAACGTTCCAGCCAATCGTATCCTGCTGCTGAGGTTCAGCTCTCGTTTGACATGCACTACATTAGATTACATGACAAAGATGCCCCATTGGTATAGCGCATGATGCAACCCAATTCACTGAGCTCGACCTTCGAGACTCATCTGTGAGGTTTTCCATTTGATCGAGGTCAAGTCAGCAGACTTAAAAAAACGTCACGACCAAATGGATGTGAGACTGATTTTAGTTTTACGTGCGTCTTATGGATACACTAAACAGTCCTCTGCACCACTGATCCAATCTTGTCCCATCCATTTTAAGAGATGCAGAGATGGATCAATAAGAACAGTTCAAGTGTAACTGGAAGTTTCCACAGGATCCATGTGTGCAGTAAGGCCAGCGGAGCGGAGCCGTGAGCAGCTGCACTCACAGATTCACAAGATTACAAGACGAGAATAGACCACCATCCAAAAAACAAAGATAGCGTCGATAAAGTGATGGGGAGTCTGTAGAGAGTGTTTTATTTTGAAATTGAAATTTACCTGATGCTTTATGCGTTCCTTTGTCTGACTTCCTGTCCGGGTGGGCTCCAGTGAAAATAGACGAGGTGCATGTTTGGAGCGGAGACTAAAGAAGAAAGAAGAAGATTTACTTTATTGATCCCCGAAAGGAAATTAAGTGTTTTGCCCAAGGACACATCAGACATGTAGTTCGCCGCAGCCGGGGATCGAACCCTCGACCTGATATTAAAAGACCACTACAGACTGAGCCACAGCCGCCCAGCCACAGTGGACTCTGCGAGAGAAGAACTTGTACTTACAGAGAAGAAGGAAGATTGGGGTTTGGTTGACCAATGACCACTTCATGCTCACACAACATATTGTTGTTAATTATTAATATTATTGTCCCAGATGTCTTAATTACACAGCTTTGATCACAGCAGGTTCTGGCCTGTGAGCCTGGAGGAAGAGTTTCCTCCTCTGTCCTTCTCTCTTCTCTTTAAACTGAAAACTTGATGTCTCCACACTGGCTTCACCTTCACTGATGATGTTTCACTTACACATTACTGAACGGGGAAAAACCAACCGAAATACCTCAAAGTTAATCATCCCTGAATGCAGGTTTCCTTCCAAATGAACCGTCGCACAGTGAGATCACGGCCGTCCTGAGCTGTACTTTAAGTAAGCTTAAGTTTAAGACCTTACAAACCTGATTAAAGTCATGTTGCCTGCTGGTTTCTGAATGTCGTCAGTGAGGTGTCCTAAAGGTATGTTTGTTGTTCAATGACCCTGATCATACACAAAATGGTATCTGCATGCATAATGGACAGGTCAACACTTGTGCTCTATATATTCACGAGTTAGATCGTTTGTTTTTTTTAACATTATCCCCGATGAAAGCCTCAAGCCAAAATGCTTTGGTCAGTTTTGTTCATAAAGTTGATCTCTGTGTGACTCGCTGACCTCGTCATGCACCTCGCTGGTTGGTGCTTCACCGATAAGGAAGCCAACAAACACCATCAGACATTATTCAGTCATGAGTGAGGGGAAAACGGATTTTACAATCAGAGCCACAGCTAATGTTGAACAAATACACTTTTTAATTTTTTTTATTTCATCAAACGTTTTGCACAATGAGGCGCCTCGTTAAAGTTAAGTGGTAGTAAATTGAACTTGTCATAAAAAAGGTCAATTTAAAATCTTCTGTGTGTGTGTGTGTGTGTGTGTGTGTGTGTGTGTGTGTGTGTGTGTGTGTGTGTGTGTGTGTGTGTGTGTGTGTGTGTGTGTGTGTGTGTGTGTGTGTGTGTGTGTGTGTGTGTGTGTGTGTGCACACGTGACGGCAGAGAGCGCGGAGGCCACCCTGGCGTTACATTGGCGCGGCCCGGACAGCATCAGCATGTTAGATTTGACACTGCTATTAGTTTGTCTCGCTGCTCTGACACACGGCGCTCCAGTCTCTGCCGTCAGGCGCTGCAGACAACACGCCGATCGACACAAATGGAAGTCACACGAATAAAACCGGGGCCGCTGAGACAACGATGGGCCCGGGAGAGAGGAGGGAGCGTGGGCAAAGTGATGAAAAGTAACACCCAGATGTTTCATGAAGCTGAAAAAGGAGCCCGATGCTGGACATGCGTGTGCAAAGTCTTCATGTATCTGGAGCTTGACTGCAGCCCAGAGCCCAGCTGATTGACAGCTGAGTTATGTGACCGTCACAGAGCAGAAACAGCGATCTCGCCCCCTCTCACCTTTGGACAGTAGTGGAGAATTGATGCTTTAGTCTAAACAGTGACCTGCTCCCCAGCTTTAATCAGTAATGTGTCCTCGTCTCAGGGGAACGTGGGCTCTGCAGAGAGGAGGTCATCAGGAATACTCCTACTGTCGAGGAACCCAAAGAAAAAAACGGCTCTACTCAAGTCACCGCGTTCAGAGTTAGCTTAGCTGCTTTAGCTTTGTTTGGCTAGGTAGGAACATTGAAGGTAAAGATCGTCGTGTCCATCCTCAGAAGTGTCGTCCTTCACATCGTTATAAATAAAGTTATCTTCTTGTGACGGACATGTATGTACATACCGTCTTCCCTCTCGTTTCTTGGCTTCTTGCAAACACATTTTCAGTCCCACACGTCGCTCGCTCGGGCTGCAAGAGGAAGGTGGAAACCTCCGTTTGATTTAAATCACATAAAATAAAAAACATCATTCTGGTGATTTTTTTGTTTGTTGCCGATAAACAAATGTAATCTTTCATGTTCCAGTAGAAGTGCATGTATTTGCTCAGTGCACACTGTGGCAACAATATAGACAAACTTTCTCTCGCCTGCTGTTGACAGTGTCGTCGTTGTTGTTGCACCTGAAAGCTTCAGATCCACGGTGCTGGTGAATAACGGAGCGGTTACTGTTTTCACGAAACGCCATCAGAATATATCTGTCGGCTGCAGCAGCTCAATGCGTCTGGGATCTGGAGAGTCACCAGTTCCAGTCCCAGTGTCGACCAAAGTATGCAAGTTGTTTTGGGGCACTTCCCACTTCCCTAGCCTATGAGCAAGGCACCGAACCCCTAACAGCTCGAGTGCGCCCCCTTTCATTAATCTACGAATACATGTTCATAGCTCCTGTTGTGCACGTGTGTGTATTTCAGGCCTTTAAGAGTGAGAAGCATGTACCTCAATACACGAGTGTAAAACCAGTATTTCTAATCAGGGATTCGTTAAAAAATTAGTTTAAAATTGAAATGATGGAATTTGTAATAATAATGAAACATGTTACAGTACTGTATGTTGGATCATTTATTTGGGTCTACAGACCTGAACAATGTGGATCCAACACGTGGACTCCACCTCGAGCCAAACGTTTCAGCAGGTCGGCCATTTTGACTCTCGCTAGTGAAGGAGTGATGTCTACTGAGAAAACTCAGGGGGCGGGGCTTATTGCATTTAAAGAGACACACACAGTAAAACGGAGCGTTCAGAGAGAGCTGGTTTCTACAGGCTCACAAACCTATTTGGACCAAAGCTCAGCACCCTGTGAACCACAGAGCTGTGTCCTGTCTGCATGAGAGGAACACACAGAAATATGCCCCACACACACACACACACACACACACACACACACACACACACACACACACACACACACAAAGCAGGCGGAGACAGAAATATGCAGGGTTAGACGGAGGGTGTAAAAGGCTCGGAGAGGGGGCCGGGGTACCAGGGGCTTGTCCGGCATATCAATCAGGCTTGGCGGCGGTGCATCTGTGTTCCCGTGCGCAGTCTGGCCCTCGGGCTGGGCTGGGCGTGGCTTAGACTGTCCTCACCCTCAGCTAATGATAGGGCCCACTGTACTCAGGATAAATCACTGCTCGCCATAAACACCACCTCCACCCACGTCACGTCGACTCGCACACACGTGGTGTGTATACACCTGCGCACGCCCACGGGCCTCAGGCAGAAGTTTAAACGACACACGGACAGAGTCAGAGAGGAGACGGGGTCGGCTCTTATAGCCAATCAGACGGGCTGCCTGGGTGATGGAGAGTCCCTCCTTCCAGCCTTCCTTTCTCTTGGCTGTTTGTCTACAACACAACGAAAGTCTCCCTCGCCCTCACTCGAAGAAACTCAACTTGAAATCTTAATTATCGTCTCCTCAACGGAGAGAAATAAGAGCAGTATGATAAAAAACAAAGAGCTTTGATGGATAAACAATCAGCTGTTTGAAAACTGATTCATAGAAGGAAAACGCCGTGTGATTGACGTTTGAAACTGCATGAAGAAACACAAACAAACGTACAAACACCCGTGCTGTTTCCTGATAGAAAGCAGCAGCCATTTTGGCTCCGATGTGTTTGTGACTGTGCATTCTGAAAGGGCATTATGCTAATGCCTTGACCTCTGGATCTGGATGTGTTTGCCAGCCTGAAAGGGCTTTTCCTGCTTCCCTTCTTCTACTCCTCTCAAACGCACAATCTCCTGGCATTTTGATTAAACAGGAGACGCTGCCAAGAAGGAGGGGAATGTCCTCGATTGAGATGTTGCTGTCGCCCAGCAAAGGCCTTTTGAATTTCAAATGTCAGCTTTGCTGGAGCCGAGCAGCACTCATTTGATGTCGCAAACTTTTCAATGTATTCAGTTTGGTTCCTGAAGGAGTGAGGAGTTGGAGGTGTAACGGTTTTTCTCGGCAGCATGTCGGACTTTCTCTGAAACGACTGAAGTCGAACCCAGCGAAAGCAGAACAGCCACTAAGTGAAGCTGCCTTATTAGGTGTCGTTTTATTGAATCCCTTCAACAAACACAAGTTAACGTCAAATTTCAGCCTCCTCAGCACTTCTCCAGGCCCGTCGGGAAAGTGTGTGCTGAGCTTAGCTAAAGCAACAGCGGCCAGGCGGGTGAGCTAGAGTTACCATGAGCTCGTGTTTGCTTTGGGATCAGCTCGGGCAATATTCACAAGTCCGAGCAAACTTTACCTGCGCCGCGTACAAGAACATTTTTCTGGAGGAAAATATTCACGCCAGATCCACGTTGTG
>NC_136712.1:18922144-18934644 GCF_947650265.1 Symphodus melops
GTGTGTGTGTGTTGTGTGTGTTGTGTGTGTGTGTGTGTGTGTGTGTGTGTGTCCATATGTGCATCTGTTCTTGTGGGTTAATTAACACATATTATGCATCTCTACGTGTGTGTTTGGTGCACCGATGAGTGTGTGTGGGGGTTTCTGAGGATAGCGTGTGGTCGCTGTATTGTCTTGTGCTCAGAGTGTGTTGGCACCTGAGACACGTTCTCACTGGCCTGCATTTCCTCCTCTACCCGAGACGTCCTAAAACACACACACACACACACACACACACACACACAATGATCTTGCACAGACAAAGACATGATCACATCCTTTTACCAAGAAATGAAAGGACGAACTGTAAAGCAGTGTGATCAGCACGCGTGCACAGAAACATGCAGACAGTTGTTCACTTTGGATTTGAGCACATCTCGGTTCCACCCAGCGCTCCGGTCTGGATCAGTCCAGTTTGGTACAGTTTGGTCCGGTAAAGCCGGATGCTGATAGCTGTGTGACATCATAGCAGCTTCATCTACTCGGTCTCTGACACGCGGCGCTCACGCTGTTTCAGAGAAGGCTGCGTGCAGAGATACAGACCAATAATCGATCGACTGTGTGTTTAAACACGGCGGGTTGTTGCACGGGAAGTGACGAGTCTTTCGACCAATCAGCGGATTGCAGTGTTTAGCTCCAGCCTTCAGGGTCGGATCGACATTCCCACCCCAACAGAAGGGTTCCAAAAAGTGGGACGGTACGGGTCGGGTATTTGGGAATCTTTCCCGCCTTTAGTCGATGCACGCCGTACCCAGACTAATGTTCCCATCCAGCGGAGGATAAACGTCCTCTGTGACGTAAGGCTCCACTTGCATATGAAGTTAGCCAATCAGAGACAGAGTATGGAGGGTCATCTTGTCATCACCCTGCTCAGCGGGCCGTGTTCTGGTCCCGTCGGGGTCCGGACCTCTGGCTGTTTTGTTGTTGTGTAAACGTTTCCCTTGGTCCTCTTTGAGTGTTTGTTATGAAACGCAGTCGAGCGTTGGGCTGCTTTAATACCTGAGTAAATACACGCCGCCTCCCGGGCCTGATGTCCGTCCTCCCCGCCGGCAACACCCCGAGCAGAAAGCCGAGATCCCCCGCACTCACTCCCTAATTATTTGTTCAGGTTTGGGTTTCTGCAAATGTATTCACTTTAATTGCTTTTCTCTGCAAATATTTGGTAAAACTATATTTGGTAAAAGTCTCCACTGTGTGCAGCGTCTGCCCTCGAGCTGCACATTCCCACAGGCTCGTCTCAGAGTGACCACGCTCTCACTCAGCCTGTTTCACCTCCCTCTCTTACATAAGAGCCTGACCCCGGCTTTGACCTCTGGATGCTGCAGTTAGGCTTCAGCTGCCCCCCCCCTCATCGATGCTGGGGCGGGGAGGGGGGGAGGGGGTCCACTCTGGATTACCATATTGAATTATTTAATGCATCGTGTCCGACAGGACTGAAGCTGAAAAGAACGACAGATCTTCAGATTCACAGAACTTCTTCTGCCGTCTTTCAAAGACGTAAAAGTCAAGTTTGTGTCTCTTACAAACAGGAAGGAGAAGACGTGACATGTTTGTTAATAATAAACAGGAAATGAGCCAATGGGAGGAAGGAGTCCAAACGGGCACCATGTTGGATTTTTAACTCTGGTTTCGGAGAAGCTGAGGAAGATGTGTCACACGCTGCGCGACACTCCTCGAACCCCTCCGAACTGATTGAATGATGTAACTTCTGACACTGACGCTTCGATCGCTCCCGTGGATGGGAACATGCGTTCATGTTTTTGAAGATTTTCTGCTCTCATCTTGGATTACAAACGTAAATCCTTCCTGGCTGAGCTCACGACTTCAGCTCAATGTCAGCGCTCCTCTCTGAGCATGTCAGCGGTTTGATGCACGACATGCTTCGTTCAGTGTGATGTCGTCTTTTTAGACCTTTAATATCCATTAACCAGACTTGTTTCTTTTCTTAACTTTCCATTTCCATTCTCAGAGCTCTCGTTAGCTCTGTTCAATTGGAAACACCCGGCTCACGCCAGCTTTTCTATTTCTTTATTTGAGTCGTAAAATTGCTCTTAAATCTAAATCCAGGGAGCTTTAAAAAAGGCCCCAGACGCAGCACTGGACTGAGCTTTCAGAAACCTGCACATTGTGTGTGACGTGCAGGCCGTGTCAGCCCGTCGCCGACACGCCGGAAATGTCAGGTGGAACACCCAGAGCTCACAGCGAGGGGAGATATCGATCGCCTCGAGGAAATGTCAGAGATGGATCCTGTGTGTGTGTGTGTGTGGGTGTGTGTGGGTGTGTGTGTGTGTGGGTGTGTGTGTGTGTGTGTGTGTGTGTGTGCTCGGCTGGTGAAAGTGAGAAACGCCTCGGCTCTCATGAGGGCGGACGGCGGAGGAAACGTGAATATGAGCTGGTTGTGAATCAGCAGACGGTGAGATTCACGCCTACATCTCCTCATTATTGTCCGTGTGCAGTTCTGCAGTCATTAGTTAATGAGGAGCGTCCCTCGGACCTCGGGCTCAGCCTCTGGCCCTCCAGATGTTTGTGCATCACGTTCATGTGATTCTTTACAGGCAAACATTTGAAGCCACGCCGGTTCATTTCTTCAGTTCGGCCGGATAAAAACGTGAACTGTCCGACGTCACGCAGAGATTAAAGGGGAAACATTTCAGCCCCTTCTGGTTCTCTGTAGGTCAAACCTGTCATGGTATCATGTGACCTAAATGTGTCTGATCACAGAAGCCTTTCATAACAGAAGGAGACGACGTGCTCTGGCACTCTGCTCCATGTCGTTGTGTTTTGAGCCTTTTGCTCTGATGGGGTTCGAGCTGCAGCCTCTGAGTGAGAGGGTCCTGTGCTTGAACGCCCAGCAGGACAGCAGCCTCTCTCTCTCTCTCTCTCTCTCTCTCTCTAGCGTCCTCTCACAGTCTGAAGACGTGCTCGTGAGGTAACCTGCTGACCGTATGCACGAGTGGGAACGTGTGTGTCTCTCTCTGTAAGTCAGTCGTGTGATTGACAGGTTGAGTAGGTCGCCTCTTGCTCAATAACAGCCGGGATCAGCTTCAAACCCCCGACACCTCAGACGGGATTAAATATGTTGAGTGGATGGATGATGTAGTTTTACTTGGGGTCATTTATTGTGGCTTGTTTTACATTTTCTTCCCAGCCAATAGGAAGAGGGGGATGACCAGAGTTGTGACCCTGCAGCTCAGGTGTGACATTAAACTAGGACGACGACCCGACTCATGTAATGAAGAGTTAATAATTAAATCACAGACTCAAGTGTTTGCAGCAGTGTGACCTCACAGGAACGTCAGCCTGTCAGACGCTCTCCACTCAGTGCCGACTGTCATGGAGGACGGCCGGAGCATCCTGACGCACATCGTGGTTTCGTCCTTCGTGACTTGAACACGTCTATCCAACTATTTACGGCCGTGAGCTCACGTTGGTCTGCAGGTTCGTTACTGTTAGTGACAACAACGATCTCCCCAGCGCCCTCTAGTGGTTACCTTCAGAACAGGTGTTTGTTTTCAGGAGAGGACTTTAAGAAACACTTGTTAAAGTGACTCCAAGATGGTTTTATAAGTGTTCTTATCATGTAACGTGTCAGCCTATAAAATCACAGATCTCATCCTGAATAGAAGAAGAAAAATAGATAGATAAATAAATAAATAGAATAAATATATAAATAGAATAAATATATAGAAAATAAATAGAATAAATATATAAAAAATAAATAAATAAATAGATAAATAGAAGAAGATGAAATACCAGAAGAAGAAATGAGGTTTTTTCCACATCGCCACACATGAAGACCAGCCTCCATTCTCTTCATCTGTCCTCTCTCTCCTCCTTCAGACTTTATCATTTCAAGATGTTCTGAGGCTTAATGTATTTATTTAAGCTCAAAGCTTATTTAAGCTCCATTAAAGGTAATTATATCCCCTGTTATAAGGCTCAGCCGTCCCCAGAGTGGCCATTAAGTGTGGCTCGATGCCGTGGTTCTGCCAGTGTTTGTGGCTGCCAGGATAATTACCGAGCTGTGTCTGTCTGTCGGGTAGAGCCACAGTGGTATCCCCCCGGTTTAACATCGGCATTAGAGCGGAGACAGTGTGGGCAGAGCGTGTGTGTTTGTCTTTCTCAGTCTGAGTACAACTATGTCTTCACATTTCTTCAAATCCGTTGCTTTTTTTTCTTCTCTTCTTGTGGATTAAACATGTTGTTGGTTTTAATTGTTCACCAGCTTGAAATTCTTCTCTGGAGTTTCATGCAGGTTTGTAACCCGAAGTCAGACCGTCTGCAGCGTCCTCTGAGCTGCTGTCAAAAGAAAAAGGGTCAATTGCAAGGATAGATTTGAATCCTTGACGGTCGCTGACTGCAGGTCACAGACAGCAGACAGGACGTGAGGAATCAATCATGATCCTAACCCAAACAGCTGACAGTTCAGCCTCAGTCCTTCTCTGGCAGTCAGCTGTACAGACATCCGACATCGCCTGAGCTGGAGCTGATATGTGCAGAAAATGTCCCCCCAACAGAGATCGACCTTTTGCTTTACATAGAAGATATTTCTGCACACTTCCTGAGAGGCAACAAAACAACATTTCAACAGGAGGCTTTTAGCGTCTTCTTCCTCGGCCGACAGCACGTGTCCGACCTGCGGCTCCTTTTCCTTTTAGTCACTTGGCATCGCAGCACACGGGTCGGCTTGAGTAGTTCAGTTTGTCTGTAACGATGGCGACCTAAATGGTGAGTTCAGGACACGTAAAGCAGCAGCAGGGAGGTGAAAGGAGCGGCTGTTTGTGGTGACCTTCTTTGAGTCCAGGCTGCAGACCGGAGTGTTCTGGAACACTTCCAAAAGATCTCTTCATTAAACAGGGCCCAGGTTCTAATGTTTCTATCAGCTGATGTTACTCAGACAGATGCCCTGCTCTCCTTGGACCCGGAGCCTCTGTCTCCTCCCTTCAGCCAGTCCAGGGGGAAACCTGTTTAAGTGCAGGTCTGGGCTCCATGAAGAGTTGAGTGAGCAGAAGCTCCCTGAGGAGGCAGAGCGGGAGGATCAGGCGAGGAGGGCCCTGAACACCGCGGTGTTGTTTTCTAAAAGGCTCCTATCACTCTGCACAGACCGGACCCTGGACCTCCTCCTGACCCCGTTCATAACTGAGGGATCAGGCTCCAACCCCCGGATCCAACCCCGTCTAAATATTGGCTGCATTAAGTGGACCTACAAAGACCGGTCCGTCACTTTTTTTGACTTGTGTCGTATTAATTCATGACGCTGCCCGTCGCCCCGGGTCGATGCAGGGACCTGAAGAGGCCGCTGTTCTTCTAAACCTGAGACCACGGCTCAGATCATAGTAAAGTCAATAATCAGATCATCTTGATTAATGGTTGACGACGGAACACGCCGTCTGCTCCGTCCTGCAGGGAAGTCACGCTCCCTGACTTGTTTCTGTTTTGCAGTTTTTCCTCGTCGACCTGTTAGGCCTGTTAGTCGCTGTGCAGGAGTTACTGTGACACAGTGCAGACCTGGTCGATCAGCCTGTCTTCAAACCTTTCTGATGTCCCTGCTGTGACGTCCCTCCTGACTCTATACTGCCCCCCACTGTTCACCTGAACACTGCGTCGGTACATTAACGTCACGCGTCTTCTTCCACTGGGACAGTCGTGCTTTCTTGCATCAGGAGATTTTCTTTTTGCAAGTCGCTCCGATGATCGATTTGAAGTTCCACGGGTGTGTGAGGCAGCATGATGAACGCAGGTTCAAGATCCTTTTATAGAAACACTGAAAGGTTGACCGAGCGCTCTGATTGATTGAACCTGTGAAGAAACGAGCAGTCGGGACTGAAGTCTGAGAGACTGAACATAAATCTTTCTTCAACTGTGACTTTTTCCTTCTGTCTGTCTGTCTCTCTCTCTCTCTCTCTCTCTCTCTCTCTCTCTCTCTCTGTCTGTCTGTCTGTCTGTCTGTCTGTCTGTCTGTCTGTCTGTCTGTCTGTCTGTCTGTCTGTCTGTCTGTCTGTCTGTCTGTCTCTCTCTCTCTCTCTCTCTCTCTGTCTGTCTGTCTGTCTGTCTGTCTGTCTGTCTGTCTGTCTGTCTGTCTCTCTCTCTCTCTCTCTCTCTCTCTCTCTCTCTCTCTCTCTCTCTCTCTCTCTCTCTCTCTCTCTCTCTCTCTCTCTCTCTCCTTTATCTGGCGTAGTGGGGCTTAGGTGTTAATACCTCCTAATTTTCATCACTTAGAGTGCCAATCAAATGGCTCAGCCCGTCTAATCTGCCCGACGATCGTCCCCTCTCGTTGCTCCTCGTCCTCGTCCTTCTTCTCCCTCCGCTCCACCTCTAACTTCTGTCTCCTAAACGTCCCCTCTCCCCCGTCCGCGTGCACATGCTGTAGAAATGCACACGCCTGATAAAGGAACCTCGACTGTGCAGACGAGGTTCATGTGAGGACACGGGGCTGCAGGAGGCGAGGGCGCCAGGTTGAACGCTTTGGTTTTGTGAAACCTGATCTGACAGGAGGTTTGCAGTTGGCAGCGAGCGCTCTGCCTCAGGGCCGACTGAGCTCGCCACTATTATCTATTATTGTAGAATCTGTGCCTCTGGATCCCTCGCTCCACACCTGGACCTCAGCTCAGGTAGCCAGCTCTTCTTATTCTGCACAGATTCAGCCGACACTTTCTCCCAGCTGATCTTTTTGTTTACGACCACCATGAAAAATATCCGAGCACTTCCAGGGAGCACACAGACCTTCCTGTTGAGATGCTCAGGTCGGACATCTCAGAGAAGCAAAAAGTGTAACCAAGTCGGGATGAAGAAGAGACCTGGGCGAGACCGTCAGCAGCAGAAACACAAAGTTACAGACGGAGACACAAAGAGAGACGAAGAAGAATCGATCAAACACTCAAAGACAATCAGAATCGATACGTTTACACAAACACGAGGCTAAAATAACAAGTACTTCAATAAAATATGAGAAGTATGAAGAATAATTAAAAACAGTTCAAGAGGAGCATGAAAGAAAGGCATTTAATTTAAAGTCCAGTGAACCTTCTCGAAGTCAAATCTGAGAGTCAGAAGTTCAAGCAAGTCGAGCTGAAAACATCCGCTCGTGTAGAATCTGCTTTCAGGACACGTGAGTTTGAAGTGAACAGGCCGAGGGTGTAGAAGCCGTCTCTCCCTCCGTCTGTCTCCGAGCAGGAAGAATCGGGAGCAGCTCGTTTGCTGTGGTGAAAACAGAGAAAGACGAGTTCGACCTTTCCCTTCTCTCACCTCAGGAAGCTCAGCGGAGCGAGCTGCTGCAGTGCGAGCGCACAGCGAGCATGTTGGATGGTCTTCATCGCTACTCCACCCCGTGAACACGCAGGCCATGTTTAAGTGAGAGCGGTCAGATGTTAATGCTCCGTGTCATAGGATGAGACGGCGAGCTCGACCTGCTCCACGCCGCCTGTCAAACAAGCGTGACGCTTTAAATCTGAACGTTTTGAGCTGCTTTATGTTCCTGATGTTTGTTTTGTTTCCTCCCTGCAGACATCGACGAGTGCCAGGAGAACAACGGAGGCTGCGACCACTTCTGCAGGAACACGGTGGGCTCCTTCGAGTGCAGCTGTCAGAAAGGACACAAGCTGCTCACCGACGAACGCTCGTGCCAAGGTCAGTGAGTGACAGCTGTCAATCACACACCTCCTCCCTGCCTCATCTCTCAGGCCCGAGCTGTCGGCTGGAAAACGCTTCGGAGGTTTGAATCGAACAGAAGCTCAGAGTGATGAAGATGTATCAGCTGGTGTTCTGATGACTTTCCTCGCTGGAAAGTGTTCGATCGACTCGAAGCAGAAACATGCAGCTTTAATCCGACGTGTGGCCGCAGGAACCGGGGATCCAACCCCACCCTAATGTTCCGACCGCTGAGCCACAGCCTCCCTGGGCCCTTGCCAAAATTTCCAAGGTGTGCTCAGCAACTTTAAGGTTGAATTTTTCGGCTTTCTGGATGTTTGTTGGCGAGGCAGGATGGTGGATAGAGTCAGATAACGGGGGACAGAGAGAGAGAGAGAGAGAGATTTGAACCAGGGCCGCCCGCCTGGAGGACTACAGCCTCTGTACAAGGGGTGCAAGGGTTTTGCTCCTTCTATAAGCAACACAATGACATAGGTATGTTTTATTGAACTGACCTCATAAAATGCTGAAAGGGAAAAACTCCATGGAAGAAGTCGAGTCATGTCAGGGCTCATTGACCTGTTTCATTTTTAAGTATTTCAAACACTTTTAAAGTTTTATTGATCTGTTTGGTTTGTTGTGTTTTGGATATTCGCTCGATGGAAAGGCGACAGTAAGGAGGAGTGGACTCATGTCTGGTGATGCTGCACTGTGTCAGCTGAAAACCAAATCCTGAAGAAGTTGATCAGATTTCTGGTTTTGCTGCGGTAGCGTGGTTGTGTTTCTAGTTTTCAAAGCTGGGACCTGAAATCAGGACTCAAGTCAGTCCGTTCTGGGGAGGGTTTTTTTTTTTTTTTTTTGCCTCTGCAGCAACACAGAGAACAAAAGCTGCAGCGAAAGTTGTTTTGCGTGAACGATGGACCTCCAGTCACTCAGAATGACAGAAATAAAAGACGATGTACAGAGACAGAGACGGCCGTCCTCCGTGTCCTCGTCAGCTCTTCTGTCCAAAATGAAACCAAATGAACTCCTGGAAAGTCCTTAAATCTACGTGTGGAGGAAAACGTGAGGCTCAGCAGATCCTGTGATTCTAAATCCTGCTAAATAAAAAGGCATCAAACATGTCTGCCCTGAGGGCTGGGACCCTGATATCTGAACAGGAAACTTGAGACCTGGTTCCGGCCCGTGTTCCATCTGGAGTCTGATTAGAAAATCCATGACAATTTGATCGCTGGTCCGGTTCAGCGGCGCAGAACATCCTGCAGGACATTAGTCCGGGGGAAGACGAACTCTTTCCATGGAGCCTCCTGAGCACAGTCCTCGTGAGACGCTCTGACCCGCTGGTCTCACAGAGAGGAAGTTTGTATCGATCATCTCTTTAAGAAGATGCTCACACGTTTCTGTTTCCATGCGTGTCGTCTGTGGAGGTGCTCAGTCAGGGGGGGCGTGGCTTTAGAGGGAGCATCAGTTCAAAGCTTGATAAAAGCTTGACTGGACTGGAGGAAGGTGTTGAAGATGCTTCTTCAGCTCTAAACTTTCTTCTTACTTTGGACCATGTGACTCCAGAACGTGTGTGAGTCATCCCCACACAGGCTCCGCCCACCAGAACATTCAGAACTGAGGAAACCTTTTGGAGGTCTTCAACATCTTCAACCTTCAGAGGGGGAGGGGCGTGGCTTTAGAGGGAGTATAGCGGGGAGGGGCGTGGCTTTAGACTGAGCACTAAGGGGGAGGGGCGTGGCTTTAGAGGGAGCACAGAGGGGGGGAGGGGCGTAGCTTTAGAGGGAGCACAGAGGGGGGAGGGCGGGGCTTTAGAGGGAGCACAGAGGGGGGAGGGGGTGTGGCTTTAGAGGGAGAACAGAGGGGGGGAGGGGCGTAGCTTTAGAGGGAGCACAGAGGGGGGAGGGCGGGGCTTTAGAGGGAGCACAGAGGGGGGAGGGGGTGTGGCTTTAGAGGGAGCACAGTAGGGGAGGGGCATGGCAATAGAGGGAGCACAGAGTGGGAGGGGCGTGGCTTTAGAGAGCGCACAGTAGGGGAGGGGCGTGGCTCTAGACGGAGCATAGCGGGGAGGGGCGTGGCTTTAGACGGAACACTGAGGGAGGCAGGGGGCGTGGCTTTAGAGGGAGCACATAGGGGGAGGGGGCGTGGCTTTAGAGGGAGCATCAGTTCAAAGCTTGATAAAAGCTTGACTGGACTGGAGGAAGGTGTTGAAGATGCTTCTTCAGCTCTAAACTTTCTTCTTACTTTGGACCATGTGACTCCAGAACGTGTGTGAGTCATCCCCACACAGGCTCCGCCCACCAGAACATTCAGAACTGAGGAAACCTTTTGGAGGTCTTCAACATCTTCAACCTTCAGAGGGGGAGGGGCGTGGCTTTAGAGGGAGTATAGCGGGGAGGGGCGTGGCTTTAGACTGAGCACTAAGGGGGAGGGGCGTGGCTTTAGAGGGAGCACAGAGGGGGGGAGGGGCGTAGCTTTAGAGGGAGCACAGAGGGGGGAGGGCGGGGCTTTAGAGGGAGCACAGAGGGGGGAGGGGGTGTGGCTTTAGAGGGAGCACAGAGGGGGGGAGGGGCGTAGCTTTAGAGGGAGCACAGAGGGGGGAGGGCGGGGCTTTAGAGGGAGCACAGAGGGGGGAGGGGGTGTGGCTTTAGAGGGAGCACAGTAGGGGAGGGGCATGGCAATAGAGGGAGCACAGAGTGGGAGGGGCGTGGCTTTAGAGAGCGCACAGTAGGGGAGGGGCGTGGCTCTAGACGGAGCATAGCGGGGAGGGGCGTGGCTTTAGACGGAACACTGAGGGAGGCAGGGGGCGTGGCTTTAGAGGGAGCACATAGGGGGAGGGGGCGTGGCTTTAGAGGGAGCACATAGGGGAGGGGCATGGCTTTAAAGGGAGCACGGGGGAGAGGGGGCGTGGCTTTAGAGGGAGCACAGAGGGGGAGGGGCTTTAGAGGGAGCACAGAGGGGGGGCGTGGCTTTAGAGGGAGCACAATAGGGGAGGGGGCATGACTTTAGAGGGAGCACAGAGGGGGCGGGTGCAGACGGAGCATGGAGGGAATGCTACAGGAGACGCGTCTTTAACGTGTGTGAAGAGCTAAAGGTTAAGCCTGCGTGGCGTCTCGGAGGATGTCAGCTGACTTTCTCTGCTGTGTGTGTGTGTGTGTGTGTGTGTGTGTGTGTGTGTGTGTGTGTGTGTGTGTGTGTGTGTGTGTGTGTGTGTGTGTGTGTGTGTGTGTGTGTGTGTGTGTGTGTGTGTGTGTGTGTGTGTGTGGAAATAAAAATGTCTTTAGCAACAAGTCGAAGCAAGCAGCCAGGAGAGCTGTCGAACACAAAATGATTTTATTAACAACAAAACCCGGAGGTGCTTCTGTCCTCGGCCCAAAACCACCACACAGTGTGAACGTGTGTGTGTGTCTGTGTGTGTGTGTGCGTGTGTGTGTGTGTGTGTGTTGGATTAACTGTGCAGCAGCGCTGGTGTCTATAATAAGTTGAGTCTTTAATAATGTGGTGTTGAGTGCTGTGTGATCCACATCAGAGCGCCTGTGCTTATTTATGACACACCTTTCGCCACAGCGCCACGCCAGCTGCGTCCCATTGGCTGATCCCTGCGCTGCTCAGCTCCGACATGACCTTTCATTTAAATATCACTCTCTTCTCGGCAAGTGAGCTCATCCAGAGAAAACAGCTCCTGGTGAAACGCTGCGGAGGAAGCTGGCTGAGAGAGCCGGAGCGGAGAGATTGATCGTGTGATTCCCAGGGATTCATCTTTTTGCGGTGAATTTTTCAGAACAGCAGAAAGACGGAGGGAACGTTTGATAAATGTCGTCGATCTCTGTGAAAACACCTCAGAGCCAGAGGTCAGCAAAATACTCACATTCTGATAAAGTCATCTTTATTTTTTACAGATTTTC
Organism: Symphodus melops; assembly: GCF_947650265.1. Lineage (NCBI taxonomy): Eukaryota > Metazoa > Chordata > Actinopteri > Labriformes > Labridae > Symphodus > Symphodus melops. The sequence continues at coordinate 18,933,715 of NC_136712.1, forward strand.
CAAAAATCAGCAGATCACAATCCTCTAAATGACATCCTGACGCCGTGTTGCGAAAGCCAATCAACATTTAGATTTCAGATCAGATCAATCAGACGGACATTAAAGTCAATGATGAGAAAAGTCCATCCTCTCCGTCTTCTGCCTGCTCCACTTTTCAGAAAGTGTGTGCTCAAACAGGCCGTTTGGAGATGTTCCCTTCATGACATCACAAAGGGCAGTAGTTCAAACACACACACACGCACACACACACACACACACACGCTCAATCAGGAACCTGTGGACATGCACTGATGGAGAGACGTCAGAGTGAGCACTCGTGAGCTTGTGTGGGGGATAGGTGCCTTGCTCAAGGGCAGCTTGATAGTGCTCAGGCACCTCTCCAGCTACCAGAACCAATTTCCAGATTTGGTCCAAATCGAGACTATGGAGGATAACATGTGACCTTTCAGTTTGGTCAGGTGATTTGGGGTGCAGACCTTTACGACCTCCTCCTCATGACAAACCCGTGTTATAATGTGAAGCCCCGACAGGACGGCCTGAAATGAAGCAGGTGAGCCTGGACCTCGCTCCCTGATAGGATGCAGTTTCTCCAGATGTGCCGTTCAGCTCTCGTGCCGTTCGGAGTGGAGCGGCTGTATTTGTTTACTATCATGTCCTCTGTGATTAATGAGGCCGCCTCTCTGGGTCTGAGTCTGTGTTTGTCACGATGAAGTTTGTGATGTCTGTAAACCGCTCATCCTGCTGACCTTTTACATGTTTCACCCACACGGACGCACAAGGATCAAACTCATTCACTCAGCACAGAGGGGAGAGGGGGCGTGGCTTTAGAGGGAGCATAGAGGGGCGTGGCTTTAGAGGGAGCACAGAGGCGGGAGGGGCGTGGCTTCAGAGGGAGTACAGAGGGGCATGACTTTAAAGGGAGCACGGAGG
>NC_136712.1:18939644-19021719 GCF_947650265.1 Symphodus melops
AGCCGGAGCCTGGCCGGGTCCTCTGCTTCCCCTGCGGAGGAGGTCTGATGACCAAGTATGAAGGATCCATCGCCTTCAGGGACTGCGAGGCCAAAGGTAAGTTCTGTTAACCATCAAACCACGGCGATGCTCTGAGTTATGTTGTTGTGGTGACGTGTCCTCGGGCCGCCAACTGGTCAAAGTTTGACCTTTTTCTTGAAGATTTCTGCTCATTGCATTTCCAGTTCATGCTGTCAGATTTCAGTGACTGAAAGAGGATTTGAGTTTGGTTTGTGGTTGAATATTTTTCCCATTAAAAGATGATCCTGAGTGATTCTAGTGAACCCGGGACATTGTCTTCCTTCTTCAGGTAGATTTCTTTGGTTGTCATGTCTTTAGGCGAGAGGCGGGGTTACACTCGCCTGTCAATCAAAGAGCTGACACATAGAGACAGACTCACATCCACACCTACAGCAGGTAAGCTAACCAGCGTGTGATTGGACTGTGGGAGGACGGAGAGAAGCCACGCCATGCACAGGGAGAACATGGAGACTCCTGACAGACAGGGACTCAAACCAGCAACCTCCTCACTGTGAGGGGACAGAGCTGAACCACTGGCCCATTCAGGATTCCTTCAAGTTGAATCAGAATCATTTTGTTTTTCCCCTGACCTCTGACCTCTGACCTCTGACCTCTGACCTCATCAGGTGTCCAACTCTTTGATTCATTACCAAACGTCTGAAACTGAACTCAGGCCAGCCTTTATCCCGTGCAAAGAATCAATCTGCTCACAAAGCTGATGAACACGCTGAGCAGTGTACCGACGGAGCCTTTAGATTGTTCTTTACAATGAGACGTTTATCTCAAAGCATTCTGCAAACTCTACGTCTTGTTTAATGTTCTTTAGATTGCTCGACTTGCTCCTGAGTGATTGGAGGTTTTTATCTGCCGCTCAGAATGCCTGTATGTTAATCCTGACATTTGCAAAGAGACGAGCCATTTGTCAGCAGTTTCATTGTTAATGTCATCGTAAAGGATGGTGCAGATGTGTATGAGATGCCTATTTGCACAATAAAGTCATCAACACGGGGGTTGTTTAATGCTTTGTTTATTCTGTAATCTGTGCATGAATAAAGTCCCAGCTGTGATCGCTCTGCTCTTTATCTTTATTCAGTTTACACTGTGTTCCTCCTCAGTGCACTGTGCTCCGGGACATTACTACAACTCCAGCACCCACCGCTGCATCCGCTGCCCTGCAGGAACCTACCAGTCTGAGTTTGGTCAGAATTACTGCATCACCTGCCCGGGGAACACCACCACCGACTTTGACGGAGCGACCAACGTCTCCCACTGCAAAAGTAAAACTGCTGCCAGAGATTTCCTGAAATGCTCCGAGTGCACGAGGTCTCAGGGACGAGCGCCCCGAGGCCTCAGGGACGAGTGCCCGAGGTCTCAGGGACGAGTGCCCGAGGCCTCAGGGACGAGTGCCCGAGGCCTCAGGGACGAGTGCCCGAGTGCCCGAGGCCTCAGGGACGAGTGCCCGAGGTCTCAGGGACGAGTGCCCGAGGCCTCAGGGACGAGTGCCCGAGGCCTCAGGGACGAGTGCCCGAGTGCCCGAGGCCTCAGGGACGAGTGCCCGAGTGCACGAGGTCTCAGGGACGAGCGCCCGAGGCCTCAGGGACGAGCGCCCGAGTGCCCCAGGGACGAGCGCCCGAGTGCCCGAGGCCTCAGGGACGAGTGCCCGAGGTCTCAGGGACGAGTGCCCGAGGCCTCAGGGACGAACACCCGAGGCCTCAGGGACGAGCGCCCGAGGCCTCAGGGACGAGCGCCCGAGGCCTCAGGGACGAGCGCCCGAGGCCTCAGGGACGAGTGCCGTGCCCGAGGTCTCAGGGACGAGCGCCCGAGGCCTCAGGGACGAGCGCCCGAGTGCCCGAGGCCTCAGGGACGAGCGCCCGAGGCCTCAGGGATGAGCGCCCGAGGCCTCAGGGACGAGTGCCGTGCCCGAGGCCTCAGGGACGAGCGCCCGAGGCCTCAGGGACGAGCGCCCGAGGCCTCAGGGATGAGCGCCCGAGGCCTCAGGGACGAGCGCCCGAGGCCTCAGGGATGAGCGCCCGGTGCCTCAGGGACGAGTGCCCGAGGGGCCTCAGGGACGAGTGCCGTGCCCGAGGCCTCAGGGACGAGTGCCGTGCCCGAGGTCTCAGGGACGAGCGCCCGAGGCCTCAGGGACGAGTGCCCGAGGCCTCAGGGACGAGCGCCCGAGTGCCCAAGGCCTCAGGGACGAGCGCCCGAGGCCTCAGGGATGAGCGCCCGAGGCCTCAGGGACGAGTGCCGTGCCCGAGGCCTCAGGGACGAACACCCGAGGCCTCAGGGACGAGCGCCTGAGGCCTCAGGGATGAGCGCCCGAGGCCTCAGGGACGAGTGCCGTGCCCGAGGCCTCAGGGACGAACACCCGAGGCCTCAGGGACGAGCGCCCGAGGCCTCAGGGACAAGTGCCGTGCCCAAGGCCTCAGGGACGAGTGCCGTGCCCGAGGCCTCAGGGACGAGTGCAGGGGGTTTCTCTTTGTCAAACATTTCTGTTGTTCTTCCCTCAGACCAGCTGTGTGGAGGCGAGCTGGGTGAGTACACCGGCTACATCGAGTCTCCCAACTATCCTGGAGATTACCCGTCCAACGTGGACTGCGTCTGGACCATCAACCCGCCGCACAAGAGGCGGATTCTCATCGTGGTACCAGAGATCTTCCTCCCCATCGAGGATGAGTGTGGAGACGTGCTGGTCATGAGGAAGAGTGGTAAACAGATTTTTCATCTTACCTGATAAACAGTCTGCATGTTAGCCCATTTCTTCTATGAGGTCGGAACCACCAACCATCACGAAACTAGTACCACTAAAACGACCCGATGAAGGTCTCGGGTTTCTCACTATTCCAAGTTTAGAAGACAATGTGCAGTCATCCGTTTGTGTCCTGGCATTGCAAGCAAAACTAAAATGAATTCCAACAGTCTCCGAACGCATCGAGCCAAAGAGATTTAGAAATCAAAGCAAAGTTTCCTCTGATGTCGGAAAGAACCAAATCTGTTTTTCAGTCTGAGAAAAACAGTGAAGATAATGTTCTCAGATCTTTGTTTCTTCTCTTGCAGCTCTTTCCACCTCCATCACCACCTATGAGACGTGTCAGACGTACGAGCGGCCCATCGCCTTCACCTCTCGCTCTCGTAAACTCTGGATTCAGTTCAAGTCCAACGAGGGCAACAGCGGCAAAGGATTCCAAGTTCCCTACGTGACCTACGATGGTGAGTGACCATCACAAGGTCGAGTTTCACTCCTCAGAGAAAATCTGGATTTCTTGTTTCTGTATTTTTACACTCGATCGAACATCAAGGATCCAGAAACCTTCGACGTTATGATGCAGAGATTTCATGATGTCACTGTGTTGTGTTTCAGAGGACTACCAGCAGCTGATAGAGGACATAGTGAGAGACGGCAGACTCTACGCCTCAGAGAACCACCAAGAGATCCTGAAGGTACTGAAGAGCTCAGGACCACGGCTTTAAAAATCACAACAGGGACAGAAACCAAAGGCAACTCTTATAGAAGCCATGGTCATTAAAGGGAAACTTCATCCGTTTGCATGAAGCTGTGTATCATTAGAAACATGCTAGTGGAGTTGAATGGTGGTGAGTCCAGCCCTCATTTTGTCCTGAGACAAGAAAAATGTCTTTGCCTGAAAGTTTCTTTATATGACACAAAAATCGAAATTTTAGGCTGGCAGGGAAGAACTACACGTCTAGTTTCTCATGTTTTCATCCTCTGAAGCTACAGAAATAAAGTCTTACCTCTGCTGTCGGTTTCTTCTGCAGCCAATGTAAACGTTGCATGGCATCCAAATGTCTAATCGGCTGCTGGTGAAAACTTCCTCCTTGTCTTCGTTCGGATTAAACTACCAAACAATAATTCACCATTTCAAAAGAAAAACAAACAAAGAACGTTCAGAAGTCTTACTGGATCTGCAAACAAGTTAGCTTGTAGCTTGTAGCCTGAAGGCCTGCTCTGGTGTTCAGTGGGAGCTGTGCATTCTGGGAGATGTAGTATTTCATTCAAATCAGTTTAAAATAGATTTTCTGCTTTTTCTCTGTCAAGAAGTCACCAAATAAAAATATATATATTTCACATTTATAAACATCGCTTTAAGGTCAGTCAACAAAAAAGAAGCAACATCAATCCTAAAAGCTCTTTGAGGCCACACAGAAAGGTTCACTAACTTTTTGGATGCCATCGAGTGTCAGAGGGACGTTTGGCTAAAACCAACGTAACAATGAAGAACCTTCGTTTTAAATCACAAAATGATGATAGATTTGATCTCTGAGTTAGTATGTTTGTTTTATTCTCTCCACATTGATTACTTACTGTTAATCATTCTGCAGAAATAAACACATAAATGTTCATACTGGACATTTCAGACTATCATCCTTTTCAATGATTTCTGTTTAGTCCACACGCTGCAGCTGTTGCAGCAACACTTAGAAAAGCAGCCTTTAAATCCTGTGTTGGTTTACTGTTTAAACCTTAATGTTGGGATTGAACGTTTTGTCGCCCCCTGCAGGACAAGAAGCTAATAAAGGCTCTGTTTGACGTGTTGGCCCATCCCCAGAACTACTTCAGGTACACGGCGCAGGAGTCCAAAGAGATGTTCCCTCGCTCCTTCATCAAACTGCTGCGCTCCAAAGTCACCAGGTTCCTACGGCCGTACAAATAGGGGGCGGAGCCTCTCCAGCTTCCTGTGACAGGAATTCCCATCATCCTGCGTCATTCCAAATCCGGCAACCTAAATGTAACCCCCGCCCCCCCCTCCCCTCCCCTCCCCCGAGTATTTTCCCCTCTGCCTCTGTTGATACAATTACGTTCCTGTCCTGTGACTAATCATCGTCTTCTGTCACACGTTGCCTTTCCTCCAGCTTTAACTTGTAATGCGTCTTTCACCCCCCCAGGATACGGTTTGACCGATATTACATTTGTACCGTGATGAAACTGCAGACATCAGCTTTGTGTGTGTGTATATATTGCTCCTTTAAATTTGCCCATTTAATACCAAATGTGTCCAACACTGAACTGGACTTGACGCCTAAAAGAAGAGTTCAATATCTGACAGTCTGGATGATTCATGTTGTATTTTCATTAGTTTGTGGTTTCTGTCTTAACCAGCCACTCGGGAGCCACATCTGAAGTTCTTACAATGTGCAAACTAAAAGTATTATAAAGTATATTATTGGGCTTCTAACAGTTCTTAAGATGGAAAAAGTGAATTTATTGGCGCTCGGGCCAAAAATGACAACTGAGCGCTCTCACGCCTCTGATAATGATCATTATTAACAGTTTTCACAAAATGAGAGACAGCATTGTGTCTAAATTGGAGAAAAACATTGGTTGCCGTAGCATTATGTTGCCAATGTTTTGTGCAATTTATACAGTGTGCAACTTTTGGCAATGCAAACCAAGCGATGATGGAAGCCTGCGAGGCGAGTCGTTCACCCTCGTTGTGCAGAGTTAAGTCTGTAACTACAAACCGATCCGAGTATGATGGTGGTATACTGCATGTTCTCTTCAGCCAATCACATGCTGGTTAATTCTCCAAATGTGAGTGTGGCTGGTCTCTAAATGTCAGACCTTTGATTGACAGGTGACCAGTCCAAGGTGTGACCCCGCCTCCCGCCCCATTACAGCTGGGATTAGATAAAGGTAATGGATAGATCGGAGTCCATTACTTACCCAACATTTCAGTATCAACAAGCCGGTGTATCGGTCAAACCTTATTCCTGCACTCCACCTTCTCGTCTCCGAGCCTTTCTCAGATTTCGGCACCTTCTTTAACAAACTTTGTTTCTCCTTCAACCTGCTTTTTTTTTTCTGTGTTGTTTTGTTTTTTGTAATATTTATACTGAACATGTCAGAACTTGCAGAGGCCCTGGTCACAGACGTTTACGTTGACGTACAAACATGTCGGATGTGTGTGTCTGTGTGGGCACGCAGGATGTGTTAGGATGTTGTCGGCCCACACAGTGTACAAGGATGTGAATTTGATTTTTTTTTTTTTTTTTTATTGGCCCTGACGTGCACGAGACAAAGTCGAGGGAAGAGTTGGTGCACTTAGACACACATTTTAAAAAGATTTGAAAGAAATGTTAAAATGTGGACGGGTGGGCTTGATCCCTCGGAGCACAGGGGAAGATTATCGGGGGTGAATCACAAAGTCTATATTGTAATTTTTTTTAAATAATAAAAAAAAAAGATATATAACAAGATGAGATAAACTACCTGCAAGTAACAGACTGTTGCTTTAGAGAGAAATGTATGTGATGTAACTAATATTTGGAACTTTAATTGCACTTGAATTTTATATTTTAAACTGTAGGAAAAAAGTTACGTACTTGTTTCTTTTGTTTGTGTTGTTTTGAAATGTGCCACATGAAAGACAAGCTGCGTCTCCCGTCGTCGCTCCCACGCTGCAGTTAACCCCGAACACCTCTGCCAACTCCCATCCCCGTTTACACACGAGCGAGGAAACACTGCAAGTTAAAAACTCTCCGACTAATGCGCACACAGAGGAGTGAAGGAGACAGAGACAGTGTGAGCATCTCTCAACTTCCCCCCCCCCCCGCCCGCCCCCCCCGCCCGCCCGCCCCCCCGCCCGCCCCTCGTTACCCAGTCCACCACTACAGTGTTCCTGTGTCTCACTGCCCAGTGCTGCTTCATCCCTCCAACATAGCTGCCAGAGAGAGGAAGCGTCACCATAAAGGCTTCTTGTATGATGGCATTATACAAACATTACATACTACTACAGCATATAAAAACCTACTCGAGATATAAGCATTCACTAAGATGCATCTTCTTTCCATTTATCAGGAAGCGTAGTGTGCATACTATGCTGTTCCTCTATAACCCAACTAAATGTTTCTGTGTCATCCCCAGTGCTACTCATGTCTAAGAAACCCTTTACCCTGTTGAACATGGACTACAAATCTGCACAACTCAAGTGAAGTGGAAACCGTGTACAATGTACGATATGTATGATGATGTCTGACATGTACGATGTCTGACATGTACGATGTCTGATGTGTACGATGTCTGATGTGTACGATGTGAGACATGTACGATGTCTGATGTGTACGATGTCTGACGTGTACGATGTGAGACATGTACGATGTCTGACGTGTACGATGTCTGACGTGTACGATGTGAGACATGTACGATGTCTGACGTGTACGATGTCTGACGTGTACGATGTGAGACATGTACGATGTCTGACGTGTACGATGTCTGACGTGCACAATGTACGATATGTATGATGTGAGACATGTACGATGTCGGACGTGTATGATGTGAGACATGTACGATGTGAGACATGTACGATGTGAGACATGTACGATGTCTGACATGTACGATGTCGGACGTGTATGATGTCGGACGTGTACGATGTCTGACATGTACGATGTCGGACGTGTATGATGTTGGACGTGTACGATGTCGGACGTATACGATGTGAGACATGTACGATGTCTGACATGTACGATGTCTGACGTGTACGATGTAAAAAGTCGGTGTGCGTGGCGTGTTGGTCTGGAGGTGAATGTAGTGGCAGGGACGTGGTCAGAATGAGAGGCGTCTGTAGCGCTCGCTGCTTCATCTGTGTGGTGTCGTTTAAAAAAAGAGGCAAGCTTCCCCGACAGATGATTTAAAAACAATCTCCCTACCTCCCTAAATTTCCTGAGGGAGTCATCCCAAAGGATCAATAAAGTTTAGTCTAAGTCTAAGTCTTATTGTTGTCAAAGCTCGTTTTTATAAACTCCTGTCCGAAGTGCCGGCGTCAAGAAGAGGAAGCGTCCTGTCTTAATGGCGAGCACGGAGGAGGCGTTAGTTTAGAGCTCATCTAAACGCATTGATTAGAGGTTAAAGGAACATACCGCAGACTTTGCAAGTTTAAACCCCTGGACTTCAAATCATGTCGCCTGCTATGACCTCACAGTTCAAACACAGATTGGCATGATTGAGGTGAATGTTTTCTGACTGCATCTATGATTAGCTTAGCGTAGCATAAAGTACTCACACAGGACTCGCTCTGCCCAGAAGAGTATTTTCACAAATAGCTGGTAGCCTCGTGATTCATGTGCACGCCCCAGATACGGAGGTCAAAGTTCTTCAAGTGAGAAAAAAAAAAGGTGTGCATGTTTGAAAACAGTCCGTGGTCATGCAGAGCGTTTGTAATGAAGAGGCTGAAACACGCAAAACCAAACATCTGGTCCTACTGAGCTGCTCATGTTAGCGTCTTCTTCTGAAACGTGGAAAAAAAAGGGAAAATGTCCAAAAACACAAAGGGAAATACGCTTTTTGATTTTTTTTTGATTTATTGGCTGATAATCACCCCTCATAACGGACCTCGACGACAAGCTGCCACACACACACACGTTACGGTACGGCCCGCTTCTGTTTGAGGAGGGTCCGATATGTTCGACATGAGAGATGAAAAAAGTGATACGAAATGCTCTAAACTTTATAATTGACTGTTTTTATTTTCCTGAGAATGTATTCTATTGTGAAAGGGTGTGTGTATGAGACTGTGTGTGTTTCTGTATGTGTGTGTGTGAGGTTTTGTTCTGGGTGCCTGTGATGCAGAACGTGACTGTGTGTGTGTGTGTGTGTGTGTTTGTACTTTAGTCCAATTTGTAGAGGAATAATTTTAACGTTTGTGTTAGTCGGTTGTACCCAAAGAGAGAAAGTGTAACGCAGTGTTGTGCCATGTTTGCTCCATGAAACTCCAGTACTGAACAGATTCAATAAAACAGTAGCAGAAAACACACTGGGCTCGCGTCTTTCTTTCCGTGTGTCCATGTGGAGTCGGGGCGGCTCATATCTCCTCGTTTGGATCTCTTATCTTCCCTCTTTGTGACGCAACACGCCACCGTCCTGGAGGACGCTTCTCGAGGACGCGCGGAGAAAATCCAGCTGACACTGTTAATATTCCTGTTATCTCGCAGCCGCCCCACATCTCCACGACACGCCACAAACACTCACCGTCATCCACGCTGATTATTTCACGCCCTCTCGTTTCCTTTCCTTGTGTCCTCAGAAGGCTGCGGGAAAGGAGACGACGCGTTGCTCCAAATGCTCGACTTTTTGAAATGTATAGATGTGTTTGGAGGGAGGAGACGCTGCTCTGAAGTTTGTCCCCGCCACGTGTGGAGGCCCAGAAGGGATTAGGACATTACCTTTTGTGCTTCTTTATCTTTACACACTGCAAAGACTCATTGTGAGTACAGATACATGCTGATGTGTCCTGGAAGACGGCGATGCATTCACTGCTCATGTCTTCAGTCTAATGTGACAGGGACAACACACATTCATTATGTGTGCATGTCGGAGCAGCAGACACACAGGGCACATGCAAACAGAGCAGCAACACACGTGTGTTATAATCAGTGTGATGAGGTTTGAAATGAGACAAATACACTCGCTGAGATTTGAGTTTTTTGCATCGTCCCGGCTGCTCCTTGGACCGCTCAGTCGACTCTTCAAAACGTCCAGCAGCTTGAACTCATCAACTTCAAGCTGTGGTTGGCAACTTAAAAAAAAAAAATGTATTTCATTTGTAGAAGAGTGGAAACGTGATTTTCTCCGTCAGGTTGAAAGCGTCTTTCCGTTTTCAGAACACAAATCCACGCTGGGACTGAATCCACGCCGAGTGTGCTGAATTTGCTGAAGTGTGACTCACTCTGTGCACATGAGTGACTCAGACTGACGCAGGGTGAGCTGCAGATTTCATACAAAACATTTGTCATATTTGCTCCCCGTCTCCTTCCCGGCTTGTCGGCAAAATATCAAAAAAAACAAAAACAAACTTGAAGATGTCCAGGATAGTTTGTTTTTTTTCTCCTTCTACGAGCAGCTAATCCATCACAGCATGACACCTTTCATTCCATTTGGTCAGAGTGTGAATGTTTCTCATTGAGAGTTTTATGTCCCTGCTGCATTACATGACACCAGAGGAAGAAACAAACACGTCACCTCCCTTTACTCGTGTGTGGTTCTGCATCAGCAGAACTTTAAGGTTTGCATGCAGCCCTGTACGTGTGTTCCTGCTGCACAGTAATCAGTGCGAGAATCTAAACGCCCGATCACTCTGTCAGCGTCGTCCTCCTGTCATGAGCGAGTTCACCGCCTGCTCTGAATGTCTCTCTTCGCTGGTGTTCATTAATCATCGGTGACGGGCAGATCTGATATTTCCTACATGATCTTTTCCGGGAACGTCCAATCAGCAGCGAGCATCTGCAGGAATATACGTCTGTAACCAGATGCTGAGATTACTCTCTTTGCGTTCGTCCATCGGTGTGATGAACACGCAGCAGACTGAGGCGGTGACAGAAATGTTCCTAAACGACTTGTGTTTGGTCTAATTAACAGATTCATCTCAGGCCGGGTAATGACTCCATCGCTCATCTCACTGAAGGATTTCAGACACATCATCGGGGGTGAAAAATGTATGGTGCAAGGAGACGTAGGCCCACTCTGTTTCACGGTGGAATGGATGATCTGGAACGATGGTGTAACGTCGACGGCCTGTGTTCACAGACGTCCTCACTGAGCTTCAAAATAAACCAGAGCCAGGACTTTAAGTTGAGAGAGGAAGGGACAGAAGCTTTGATCTCAGCGGGGGGGGGGGGGGGGCGTGGTCGACATCGATGCTAGGTGTATATGACAGGTTTTTTTCAGAAGCTGCGATTGGTTGATCCCAAAAAAAAACTGAAGAATTTAGAATCGGCAGGGTGTAATGATGAACACTATGGCTGCTTCTCACTTCCTTTATTTGCACCGAGTGTCCTCCGAGTTGTCTCCTCCACTTGCGTCTTAGCCCCGCCCACCAGAGACGCACGGAGGAAACGAAGCCGAGGAGAGAGGACCGAGGAAATCAGCTTTAAGACACATGAGACGTCGTTTCCTCGACAGCGTCACATGACGCCACATCAGCTGATCACGTTCAGCTGTCAATCAGCCTAACAGCTGTTTATGTCCACACACACACACACACACACACACACACACACACACACACACACACAAACACACACACTCACTCTTGATAACAAACATCTGAAGATCAACCTGCAGTCTGTTTCAAACCAAAAGGACAGTTTCTACTGCCAAACAGATTTCATTTTGAATTGTCTATTTATTATTTATTACTATTATTATCATTATCATTATGTCTATTTATTATTATTGTTATACAGTTTTGACCTAGCCTAGCCTGTATTTCAACAATGAACTCTGTGTTTGATAGAAGTTGTAGAGCTTCATATTTGGTTGTTAATCTTCATGTCAGACTCTTTTTAATGGCAGCTCATCACAGAGCGACTCTTTACAAACTCACTGATGTTCATCATCTGTTTAAATGTCCCACGCTCCGTTTAGCCTCTTTTTAATCTCCCTCTTTTCTCCCCTATTAAACTCTGTTTCACTGAAGTCTGATCCTGTGCAGCGTCCAATCAGTGAGTGATATACGAGAAGGGGGCGTGTCTGTCAGTGAAAAGACTTCTCGTCTCCTCGGTCATCGCTCCTCGGAGCTTCCTCCTCTCTCCTCGATCCTCTCTCCTTCTTTCAGAATAAGAGCTTTGGGACGATCCTTAACATGGCGGGTCTGGATCTACTTCCGGTCTGGCCGAGGACCGAGGACCGAGGAGACTGCAAATAAGGTAAGTGAGATGCAGCCTATGAAACCTGTGTGCTATGCAGCTTCTTCACCTGCTGATCCTTACATCATCAGGAGAAGTGAAGGGGAGTCTTAATCAGTGATTGGATGCACCTGTGGAGGTGAGCGCATGTAGACCTGATAAGAGTCCGATGGATTCAAATGTGTGCATGAAGACTTTTTGTCCAACATAAGAATATTCTTCTTGTTCTTCGTGTTTGAAGAACAGCTTCAGAGAGTCTTCAGTCCTCCTCACAGTTTCACACCGGAGATGCTCTCTGGATTAGGATGAGAAGCTTTGTGAATAACTCTCATCCTGATCAGGATCTAGTCCCAGATTCAGAACAAGTTGTGAGCTGAAATGTGTCCTTGAGTCCTGTTTCCAGGAGTCTGTGGTGAAGAGGACGCTGTGTTGGCTCAGCTGCTCCCACCTGTTCTGGCAGCACCTTCTCTGTCTATGAGCCATATCTCTCTGTTTGACTCTGTGCCATGAGGTTGCTGTTGTGTTGGAGCTAAAGCACCAAACAACAGATCAGGAGGAGGATGTTTCATGTGGAAGCTCTGCCTTTATTAGAGAGAGACTGGAGGCTCAGAGAGCAGGCGGAGATTTCTGTCAGATCTTTAAAACTGATCGAGGAAGATTCACTTTGCCAGGCTGTTTCCTGACACACATGATCCCTTTATTGCTGTTTTTTCTGCCCTAAATTTGCTGTTTTCTCTGCCCTAAATTCCCCCCCCCCCATGACCCTGCTGACCCCATGCCCCTCTGTGGCCATCTTTGGTATGTCTCTTAAAGAAAGGCTCACGAATCATCCGGCTCACCGTTTACCTTTCCTTTATGAACTCGATGACCCAGATCAAAGCTTCAGCTCGACTGCTGCTCTCACCCCTTTCTTTTATTTCCTGTTTGTTCTTGAGGGAGGAGGGGGGGGGGGCAAAGTGTGTTTTATATGTTGAAACAGCTACTTGCAGCATATGCAAAAAGTGATCAAAGAAGAATGAGCTTTGCCTGTCAGGATCAGTTTTGATATTTAAAGAATTGAGACGTTTTTGTGATAATTCTCTGACAGACTTTCATATCGTCCTCCAGTAGGTGGCGCTGTGACTCCAGCCTGAGACTCTGCAGCTCTCTGCTGGTACAGTTCTAATGGATGCATGTGTCTGAGCTCCAGATTGTGCTCTATTTGTTTGGCTCATAACCGACCTCAATCCCAGTCCAATTACCTGCAGATAAACAGGAGCAGAGGTGGTGATTGGCTGTAATTTCTCTGATTATCTGAACACGGCCAGTAAACAGCGGGCAGAGATTCTGTTTTTTTTTTGTTTTTTTTACCAGCTCAGATTTCTGCACAAATACAACGATCGAACAGACGGGAACTTATTGAGGATTAAAAATAAAATAAAAAACCTGATTGATCTGTTGTGTTTGAACAGAAAATATCTGATCAGAAATGATGAACTGAAGTGAGTGAAAAGATTCCCCACAGGCGGGATCTGAGGAGTTTGATTGGTTGAGGTGAAGTGGACAGTGAGAGGAGGGACAATCCGAATGCACCCCTGATTTTTCCAGCTGCATGTGTGAACACAAACATTTTTCACTCTGTGTTTTTTCCTCTCTCTCTGTAGTTTACCTCAGGAGACACAAAGACAGCGAGATATTTTCAGAAGTGCGTGTGTGAAAACAGCATGTGGTCGACTGGTTCATTATTTATGTCTTTTGTCCTCAGTCATGTGCACGTTTTGGTTTCTTAAATTCAAAGACCTGAAACGCTCCGTCCAATCATCCTGAAGGAAATCAAACCGTCCCATTGGGAAGAAAACATCCCACACACTGAGAGAGCTCGGGTTCACCTTCCACGTGAGCAAGAGAGGTGTGCAGGATTGTTTCTTCTTAAAGCAGAAATTATTTTTTTTAAATCTCAATTAGGTGTCCTGCATCCGAGTCTGTTTACTGTTCCATGAGGTGCAGGGCTTTAAAGGTGATCCAGAGAACCTTGAGTCGATGTGAAGGAACGGAGAGTCGTTGTTGGACGACTGAAATCAAGTATCTTTATTCTTCTTTAGAAAGATCCTGAAGAAGCAGCATTTTAACTTCTAACTGGAGATTGTTGTGTTTGTAGCAAAGAAGGATTTACATTCAAAGGGAATATGTCTGTGTTAAACACAGAAATAGAAAATGTATGTGGAAGCACTCCTCCGACAGAACAATCATTAAAATGCATTACTGTAACAGATCCATGTAATCATGTAAAGCAGAGTACTGATGACTCAATCTGGGAAACATTTTTCAGTCTGCACACTCAGAGATTAAACATGCAAATGCACGTTAACCCTTTCATACTTTTGTTTGGTTCCCCATTTAAAAGGTTTCTAAAGGGGGGCGGGTTCTTGACCTCCGTACGTCTGGATACCTGGACCCGTCCCTGGTAAAACCTCCATCATAATTTAAATCTGTGTGAAGGAGCTCTCCGTCCCCCCTCCTTCCTCTCAGTACCGCTCACCGGGGAAATACGGTGGCAGGACGAGAGAGAGAGAGGGAGAGAGAGGGAGAGAGAGGGAGAGAGAGAGAGAGAGAGAGAGAGCCGGTGCACCACGGGGTGCGCATTCAAACTGACCAGCGCGTGTCTGTGAGAGCTCAGACACTTTCCTCAGTCTGCACATCATCACCCAACACCGCCGTGACTGCAGCTGACCGCGCGAGCCGGTAGGTTCCTTCCTCTTCATCTTTTCCATGAATTTACGCAGAGGTGTCTCCTCGCGCATGCAGATCCGCAGCGGACGTTTCTGTTGAATTAAACCCGAACATCGCTGCGTATTTTCGGGTCAATCTCAGCAGAATGGGATGTTTCCTGCCTCATAGGGGGGCTTTCTGCTGTCTCATTCATAGTCTGCATTTTTAACGAAAACATGCATTCAGGTTCTCAGATTTAAAAAAAAGGGTTCTCCGGCAGGAATGCTTTAATGTGAGCTCAGGTTGCATCCATGGGGTAAAGTCTCCGGAGCGCAGCGCAGACTGGAGAGGCATGTGTCCGTGTGCTGCAGCGTGAGGCTGCACGGGGCTGAAAAGTTTCATACGAGGCAAAATGTGCACACGTGTGCTTTTATCCTTAAATATAAAGACCAGACTGGTAATTTGCTGTTTTTTTAATTTATTTTTATTATTTATTTAGTCAAAGTTTGCAAAACTCTTCCTGCAATATTGTAAATTTAACGAAGTTTCGTGCGGCTCAATTTAAGTTATAACTCAAATAAGACAGAATAAAATAAAGTTCGTCATAAAATAAATCAAAAGTTTAAAAAAAAGCAGCTGTTGCTATTATTCTTCTACATTGTGTGCTTGTGTGTTTTTGTCATGCAGCCTAGTTTCATCCCAAAGCGTCACATACCGACGCTTGTCAGGTCCTCAGTGTCTAATGTACAGTAGAGGCGCGAGTTTAACCCTCTCGTGCCTCAATATAAACAATGATGTAGATAAAGAGAGAAGGTTGAGTTTTCCCCAAACATGTTTTTAATGGAGCAAACTGAAAGTCCTGTGTTGATGTGAATCACACTGCTTCATGAGAGATCTTAAAGTCTGTCGACCTGGGATGAGAACGGGTTTGTTCCCCTCATAGATTCTGATTTCTCCTCATTTCACAGACCAGCACACACTCTTTAAGATCTGCAGGCTGCACGTGAAACACTCAGGTGCACTTTAATTTTCTGTGTCCACATGTAGCAGAACAGGAGGAGGAGATGCTCTGCACTCAGTGTACTGTGATGAGAATAAGACAAAGAGGAGAGAGAGACGCTCTGATTCTACATTTATCAGAGACTCTGCTGCTTCACACACACACACACACACACACACACACACACACTCTTTACTGTCTGCTGGATCTGTCCTGGCTCATGCTGAAGCTGACGGAGGGTTTCTTCTTCTTGCATCCCTGGGCTTCAAAATAAATCGTGATGGCTTCATTTGTGACCTTTTGCAATGAACTGACAGCGATTCATCAAATCGATCATATTTACAGTATGAAACTTTCTCACTCAGTGCTGCTGTGCACACAGTGGATCCAAAGAACGTGCAGAACACGAATCAGACAAATCTACTTTTCATATCGCCACATAAATACGAACCCGGCTGGCCGATATGAGCATGTCACGTACAATCGGCTGATTTTATGGCAGGTATGTGCCGATATCCTTCGATATATTCACCAGTTAAATCGTGTTTAATTTGAGTTTCATTGTGTTAAAGCAGCTGTTCTCTTTCACTACAACGCATTCCCTTTCCTCTGAGTCTAAAGGTAGTGAAAGCTCGTGGCTCTGTTTGAGGTTTGACTTCAGCGTTCGAGTCGAGACACAAGACGATTTTAAAAACGTGTCAGACGACGTCCGTGAGCACGGGTTCAATCTGCACCCGGTCGCTCGATGACTGCATGCAGGACGATTGGTGTCGTCAGCTGGCTGTCCCGGCTTGTAGCAAAAATCAAAAAACTTAAAAAAATAATATAATTAAAAAATTAGCTGCTCTTCTTTTTTTTTTTAAATTATTTGTAACTATTCGCTGGTAACGGTTGGTGACGCTTCCCAGGGACTCTTGTTTAAAACTTTTCTCTTTTTTTTTGTCCCTTTTCAAATAGTGACGCAGAAAAAAAATATTTAGTTTTTTCTGTTAATTGCAGGTGATTTAGATTTTTAAAAAAGCACACACAATGTCTTTGTTGGTTGAGCTCACACAGAGTTAGGATGTGAGAAGAACGAGCGTTGAGAGCGATCTGACCTGCTTTTTCAGCTTTTCAGTGATGGCCTTTTTTTTTCTGTGAGGATGATGTGATGTAGAAAACTCCATCCTGGCCCGATGTGTTTGAGTCTCACAGCATCTGTTAATGCATCTCTGTGTCACACTGTCACCGTCACACTCTGACAACAGCAACACATTTAAATATGCATGCACAGGCCTGCACACACACACACACACACACACACACACACAGCAACCTGCGTGCACGAAACACACACATGCAATATTCACTCTTGAAACACATCCACAAAGCATGCTGGGATTTGCCCGTGAGGAACTGCGACTGTGTGAAGTGTGTGTCTGTCAGTGTGTGAGGTTGCAGTGAATGAACAATTGAGATGGCGCGCTGACATCACACCGCGGTCCAGGTGGACTTTGCCAAAGCTCGCTCCCCTAAATTATCACCTCCATCTCCCAGAATCCCCGGCTCCTCGGCACTTCTCTGCAGCTCGAGCCTCCCAAAAAAAAAGAGCCGCACAGCTGAATCCACGTTTAATAGGAAACACACACACACACACACACACACACACACGCAGGCCTCACACACCAGAGAGCGACACGGAGAGGAATCTATCAATTTAGAGGATTATTTGATTCCTCCCTAGCAAGAAAATGTAATGAAAAGAACAAAGTGGGCATGACAGTGTGTGCAGGAAACAAGCTTTCAAAGCGCAGAAACTGAAGAACATTTGTAGATAATAAATCCTTTGAGGTCTTTGGGCTTCAATGTGCCGCCTGATTCTGCAGAACATCCACTTTTCATTTAGTTTCTGATTGAATGTTTCTACTCGGGCTCTCTGTTACGTTCAAACATGAGACTGAACACGAGCTAACAGGCGCTCCTGTACCACGGAGGCTGCAGGGGATGCAGCGTTTAAGAACAGCACAGTTTACACTGACCTGAACGCATCGCTGACAAACGATTAAACACACGGCTGTTTGTCACACCCCGCCAAAATAAAGGTTTTGCATTCCTTTAATATCCCAGTTTTTCTTTAAACGGTCTGTCAGGCGATGTGGGAGAGATAGTTTTTCTCAGGTTAGATTTACTGTAACATTAATCTTTATCATCGTTATCTTATTGATTTGATGCTTGTTTATAGATTCTTCTTAAATATGTAAAACTGCAAAAAGCTCTACATTGAGCGCAAAGTAATTCATCCTGTGATACTGTAGATTCTAAATCCTCTTCCCCTCCATGTTCCTCTGACATGTGTCTCTATCCGTCTCCAAACCCCCCAATGAGGAGAAAAGTCCGTCCTCTCCGTCTTCTGCCTGCTCCACTTTTCAGAAAATGTGTGCTTTTCCCTTCATGACATCACAAAGGGCAGTAGCCCCTCCCCCAGGTGGGTGACACTCCCACAGCTAGGTGTTTGTTCTGCCCTCTGAGTCTGCCTTCTCACCGTAAACAATAGGACATGGAGCCAGAAAGCAGCGAGTACACCCGAGCCCTTCCAGAGAGGGGGCGTGGCCAGACACAGCTCATTTACATATTTAAAGCTACAGACACAGAAACAGCCTGTTCTGAGCAGGGCTGAAATAGAGGGGTTTATAGACATGATCAAATACAGGATCAGAGTGGATTTACAACAACACACTTCACACACATGAAGAGGAGCTCTGATACTGATTTCACCTGAAGAGGAGGAGATCATGTGACCTTTAAAGAGAAATAAAAACACTATACAAAGATGAAAGATGGACTACAGGCCACAGGTTTTGTTTTTGATAATTTTATAAGGAACTGTTTGTAATTTGACCTTTACAAAAATAACATAAAACACAAAAACTAATTACAGTGAGAAACTCTTTTGTTCAAATTATTTGGAAAAAATAGTAAAACTTTGTAGATCACAATCAAAAGGTGGCTAAAGAAACCCTTTAATAAAAGGACATCAAATACTTTGATTTTTTCGTTCTTCTTTGTTTTTTTTCTGAATCAAATTTGTAACATGTTTTTTTTCTAAAAGCTTTCTGTATTTAGATCAGGTTATTAAATGGTTAAACAGCAGTCTGCTTGTTTGCAAAAAATATGGAAAAGTTCATTTCCATAGTTAACAAAAAAAAAAAGTGAAAAACATGAATGAGGCCAAAATCTTCTGATTCTTCGATTGAAGGGGCCTCAAATGGCCCTCAGGCCGCCATGTGGACACCCCTGAGTTAAAGACGTGAGGATGTTTTGCACTATTTTAATTTGTTAAAAAAAAAAAAAAAAAAAAGGGTCGTACCGGTCCGTGGAATCGCTTCACTTGATGTATCTCCTGGTTTTTTTTTCATATTTTTATATCGAAGCCGAGACATCCCTCTCTTTTGTTCAGGCTCCTTCGTTAAAGTCTGACTCCATTTATGTCTCATGTTAAAACAGAGTGTGTAGCTGTGTGTGTGTTTCAAGCTGTTTCATTTTTACACTTAAAGACGTTTCTAATGAACAGTTTTCCATCTTTAAAGATTCGTATGAGACTTTGTGAAACCTGTTCTCTCTCCTTTTTACAGAGTGAAAAGTGGAACAATAATTTCCTGTCTTCCACGCACTCATCACGTCGACTCTGTGTTTCCTCTCAGGCGCAGACGAGCAGCAGAGAAGAAGAAGAAGAAGAAGAAGAGGGGGAAAAGGAGGGAGGTGATGTTCTCCTCTCGGCTCACTGTGAGCTCAGCGAGGGTTTGAGTCTGACAGCAGCAGAAACCCCAAAACTATCCAGCCAAAAAAAAAAACAAAAAAAAAACAACCCACAGAAGAAGCAGCTCTACCTCAGCGGCTGCCTCCTCGCTCTGCTCCACCTCGCTCTCCTCTGCCCTCTGTGCCATGGCCTTCACCCTGTCAGAGATCATGGCAGCGCGGCGGCAGCAGCAGGCTCAGACTCAGGCTCAGTCTCACGCTCAGCGAGGCAGCAGGACCACCGTGGAAGTGGACGAGTACAGCACCAACCCCACGCAGGCCTTCACCTTCTACAACATCAACCAGGGACGCTTCCAGCCGCCACACGTCCACATGTGAGTGCACAACGACAACTGAGCTTTCTGCGTCTGTGATCATCTGAACCGACCGTCCAACACAAACCTTCCTTTTGTTAAATCCCCACGCTTCAGAAAAACTCGGCACATTTACTTTGAGTTTTTCCAGGTTTAAAACAGAAGATCAGCTACTCTCATTTTTATAACATTTATAATTTATCATGATTTACCTCTGAACAAAAGCTAAAAATAAACAGTAAATCAAAGTAATTATTGCCTAATCCTGAGATGCATACGTGCAGTGTGGGCGTGTCCAGACTTCAGGACTTTTAGATTTTGTAGTTTGATATTTTGTGTCCAACCGTGCGACAGATGTGTCATTCTGCAGAAGTCAACACTTCACAGTGTCACCAATAGAGGGCGCTTGTTAAAGTCATTATCAGGTGTTGGGCATCCAGTTAGTCTGATGTCATTTCCTGTCTGGGGAAAGGAAGCATGCTGAGCTGAGCAGGTGAGCGATGGTGTTTGAACGTCTATCTCCTCACACTGAACGACTTCTTTGACTTT
Source organism: Symphodus melops (assembly GCF_947650265.1). Lineage (NCBI taxonomy): Eukaryota > Metazoa > Chordata > Actinopteri > Labriformes > Labridae > Symphodus > Symphodus melops. Next base: position 18,959,667 of record NC_136712.1, read on the forward strand.
GGCAGGATTAAAGACGAAGTTTAAAAATGTGTGGAGATCTGCTCCGTGTTCAGAAAACAGGAAATCCTCCTTCAAGAAAAGATCCGGTTTAGTCTTAATTAATCTGCGTAAAGTTGAGTGAAAATGATAAAAACTGTTGACTGTTAAAAGATCTGGCTCCGTCAAACATCCCGTTACTTTCCTGACATTAAAATCGAGGAGATGAAACTCTTCTCCTGAACTCTCCGTGTACGTCTTTACTTTGTGACTCGCTTCTCACCGTCTGTCCTACATGCATCTTCTCTCTGGTTGTGGGGTGCCGAGGACGAGGAGGGGGAGGAGGGTGTTAGCGTACCTGGAGGAGAGCTCACTAAAGTGGGCCATGGTTATTCACCAGCTCCCCTCTTCCCCCTGGAGACCCCGTCGTTCTGCACGCCGTCTGGAAGTCCCACAGGACGCCGCTCTTTTTCTATATCTGCGCTTTATTCTTTCTCTGTCTCTGCACATTTCTCTTTCTGCCTCTCTCTCTCTCTCTCTCCCCGCGCCGCTCTTTTATTGTGGCCTCTCGCTTCTCCCCACGTCTCCTCCATTTCCTGCTCTGCCTCAGTCTGTGGGGAGGATTTTCTGCGGGACTCTGATTCAAACTTCTTTCACTGTCAGCGTCTTTCCGCAGAGACTCGGCACGCAAGGCTTCGTCTTTCTCCTTTCTTCTTTCAGAACAGCCGCAGTGACCCCTTTTCACTTCCTCTCTCTTTAACTTTCTCCATCTGCTCTTCTGCAGGGTGGACCCGATGCCCCACGACACGCCCAAGCCGCCCGGCTACACCCGCTTTGTGTGCATCTCAGACACCCACTCCCGCACAGACGCCATCCAGATGCCGTACGGCGACGTCTTCATCCACGCCGGAGACTTCACCGAGCTGGGGCTGCCCTCGGAGGTCAAGAAGTTCAACGACTGGCTAGGTCAGCATCTTTCAAAGTTGTGTTTATGGATTTGGAGCGGGTCAGGGGCCTGCTTTATGTAACCGGGTCCCCCGTGTGGGGATGTGTTAATAAGGCCGGGGTCACAGCTCGGCTATATTTACCCGCTCGGAGGAAAACTTCACATGGAGGGAGATTCTTTTAATCTCAGCGCTGCACCAAACGCGCCTCCTTCTCTGTGATTTAAAGAAGTGTAGCGCAGGATTCACTCGTTTTTACAACAGAAGCTCTGAATCAAAAATCTCTCTTTCTTCACTTTTCATTCTTTCCGACAGCACGCCACACGTTTAGACAATAGATTCCCTCTCTCACTTCTTCTCTGAATGGCTGCTGTTGAGTTCAGGGACGCTTCAGGAACGTCAGCGATTCGAATCAGCCTCTGAAAAGCTGTTTCTTTGTTGTTGTTGTTTTTTTTTAAACGTAACAAGCAGAAATATTTCCTCTGTCTGCTCTTTGTGTTTGTCCTCTGCGCTCAATTGTCTGACGAACAGAGCTCATGAATGCAGCGCTTTGTGGCCACTGATTCTCAAATCCTTGAGGAGCTCCTTGAACACACCACAAAAGAAAATTACTTCTCTGCTCCTTCCAGCGCTCCCTCTCCACGACGATAACTTTGACGAAGTGAAGAAAAGTTGACTGAATGTTCTTTGCAGTGGACAGGAAGTGATTTATTTCTTTTATTTTTTGAGCTGAAACAAAGACAGCTGCTCTGTGGTGGTGTCTAGATGTTCTGAATAGGGGGTTTGTGTTAAAGTGTGATGTGGTGCAGAGCGGGTCTGTTTCGGGTTAAACTCCTCCGAGCTCCGACAGAGAGCAGAGAAGCCGATGAACCCCGACAAAAAAAAAAAAACGCTGAAACAAACCAGAAAATCACAATCATGAGTTTTCAAAGACGCCCCGAGGAACACGAGTGAGACGCAGAAACACAACGTGCATCACAAAGAGCGGACAGCGAGGAGGCGCTGGGAGCCGAGTGCATGTCTGGGTTTGAGAGCGGAGGCTGCAGTATGGAGGGGGCGGAGCCAAACAGCATTTTGTTTTGGTTTCATGTTGGTGCTCAAGGGGCGACATCGACTGGATCCAAAAGTCGAATAATCTTTCTTTAAAAAAGGTTTTCGGTTTTTGGAGGGGGAAATCTGCAAAAGCAGGTCTACTTGAGTCCGGACTGAAGGAGGTCACTGATCCAGTCCGGACTCAAGGAGGTCACTGATCCAGTCCGGACTCAAGGAGGTCACTGATCCAGTCCGGACTGAAGGAGGTCACTGATCCAGTCCGGACTCAAGGAGGTCACTGATCCAGTCCGGACTGAAGGAGGTCACTGATCCAGTCCAGACTGAAGGAGGTCACTGATCCAGTCCGGACTGAAGGAGGTCACTGATCCAGTCCGGACTGAAGGAGGTCACTGATCCAGTCCGGACTGAAGGAGGTCACTGATTCAGTCCGGACTCAAGGAGGTCACTGATCCAGTCCGGACTGAAGGAGGTCACTGATCCAGTCCGGACTGAAGGAGGTCACTGATTCAGTCCGGACTGAAGGAGGTCACTGATCCAGTCCGGACTGAAGGAGGTCACTGATCCAGTCCGGACTGAAGGAGGTCACTGATCCAGTCCGGACTGAAGGAGGTCACTGATCCAGTCCGGACTGAAGGAGGTCACTGATCCAGTCCGGACTGAAGGAGCTCGGACAGATTATTAAGAGCTCGACTCTTCTTAAGTCCTGCAGGGTTTCTGGAGCGAAAAAAGCAAAACTGAGCCTCAAACGTCCAAATTTTCAGTTTTTTTTAAAGATTACTGTAAGGGGGCTTTTCCCTTTTTTTCAGAGTTAGGACAGAGTGAGGAATCAGAGGGAAGCGAGCGAGAGAGGGCGTAGGGAACGACCTGTGGGAAAAGAGCCGCAGGTCGGACTTGAACCCTCCGTACATGGGGTGAAACCAAACTGCTCGGCTCCGTGAAATCTTTGAACATATTCTGAGCTGCTCTTCAAAGGAGTTTATTAAATTCAGTCAAACCTCATTTTAGATTCATTTTGAGATGTTATACTTTTAGCATGTAGCCTCCTCTGTCGTGCATCTACAGGTGTCCATTTGTCCGTGTGGACACCTGTGTTTGCACGAGTACACATAGTGCACGCCATGCATTCCTCCTCCCAGGTTCTTGTCTTACTGGTCGCTGTAAACGTCTCCACATGTCACGAGTGTGACTTCTTCTGTTTGTGCATAAACTCTGCAGCTGTCTGCGTTCAGATGAAGGTCTGATAAAAGCTCCGCTAGATGTTCTCTTCTGTGAGTCTTAAAGCTCATTGGTCACTTTGACCAGTACAAACACGTGAAGGTCGTTTCCCTGTTCACCCTCAGAGTGTCGTCTTCATTTAAGAAGTTCGTGCAAATCTCTAATCGAATATAAGAGACAGGAAATCTGTCGCAGAGCGGCTTATTTAGCGCTGAGATGAATTTCCTCCGGAACATTTCCTTTTGTTGGAAGACATGTCGGAGCGCAGTCTCGCCTTCTTTGACTTTCTGCCTCGGCAGCCTGCGAGCGTCTTATCTCTGCTGCGAGTCGGGAGCGAGTGTAAGTCTTATCACCGCTCACTGATATCAGCAGGAAACCGCCAAGTAGTGACCTCGCGGGAAGTCGTGTGTGCGCGAGCGAAAACTGTCGAATCTGTGAATCTACATCCGTCCCTGCTATCATCTCCATCATCCTCACCGTCCACGTCATCAACACCCGTGTGTGTGTGTGTGTGTGTGTGTAGGGGGGAGATGAGGGGGAGGACTTGCAGTCCTTACACACACACACACACACACACACACACACACACATACGAGCTGCAGGGAGCGCAAGCTGCAAATCCGCTCGCCCGCACTCCAGCGGCGAGAAAGTCGACGGGAGAGACGGGGAAGAAAAGATAAACCGAGCCAAACGCGCCTGCTGCCGCCTCTGAAGTCGCTCTCTCTCTCTCTCTCCATCCCTCGCTCGTCCTCCTCTTCCTCCTCACATATAAATATTTATAATCTGGTCTATTCCTGTTCTTTCTCTCTCGCTCCTCGTCTCTGACACACACACACACACACACACACACACACACAGCTGATTCTGTCGATGAATGTAACTCCTGCTGTGACGTCGTGTGCTGATTTACGCTCAGATCAGGTTTTCATTACTGACTTGCTTCAGACTAATCCTTGTTCAGGTGTCCGCTCCTGAACGTCTTCTTCCTCTTCTCCGTCTCTCCTGGTGTTTCAAACTCGTCGACCTTCTCCACGCGGCGGCCTCTTTCCTCTGATGTCACGCTCACAAATCACCTCTCTGCGGTTGAGCAGCGGTGAGGAGACGGTGGATCACTTTGGCATCGGGCCGAGGTCAACTCGAGGGAAGTGCGTACGGCTTCACAGCACCTTCAGTGGGCTCGTCTGTGTTCTGTCTGATAGGACGGGGAGAGAGAGAGAGAGAGAAACTTAACGTAACGTTAGCTTGTTTCGTTAGCTTGTTTCGTTACTGGTTGTGTTTCTGGTTTCAGGTTTACGAATGAATCAGTAAAGTCATCTCTTCCCTCCGTCCACGAGCTTCAAGCTTCTCTGGAGTTTGGAGCCTTTTAAATCTATCTCAACCCGCGTCAAATTAAAAATTGCCTCGTCAAATTTACCCGCAGATTATCGACGCCACGGTGACGGCTGAATACACAGAGAGATGGCAGCCGTGTGAATGTGTTGAATTGTCTCCCCTCCGTCACCTTTCTTTCTTTAGTGCCGATTCCCCCCCCCCCCCTCCCCCTCTCCCCCGTTCAGCCCTCATTGTGGCAGCTCTCTCGGATTGTTCTCTCAGCCCTTATTTTTAGCAGGAAGTCAGTCGGCTCTCGGGGGCCGCTGGCAGACGCTCAAGGCTTTGTCAGGGATGGCGAGCGCTGCAGGAGGGGAGGGGGGGAAGAGGAGCGAAGAAGAGAGGAGGAGATGAAGTCTGTGCAGGAAGTTTGAAAATGAGGAGATGGCAGGAGACGAGGAGGAGGGAGACAGTCCATTAGGAAGGCTGCCTTACCTGGACGAACACGTAGCCTGTCATCGTCATGGTGATGCAGCTGTCAGTCATTACGTGTGTGTGTGTGTGTGTGTGTGTTGCAGGAACGACACACTTCTTGATCCTGCATGTGCAGACTGTTCCATGTGTCTCATTATTTTATTTTAGTCCATAATTATTTACAGTCTGTGGTCCGAACCGTCCGTCCACCAGAAGCGCCGTGTTTTATTTCAAAATAAAAGCACGGATAAATTCAAAACAGCACGTAAAGTACTCTCAGCTTGAGACTGTAAAAAAAAAAAAAGCATAACAATTAATTTTTTTTTAAATGTGACATGCAGTGATTTCAAACGTGTTTAACGATGCGTTTGATTAAAATTACCAATAAAAAAGATGAAGTGATTAAAGATGAAATATTCAGTGTGTGTCAGCTGCAGTGTAAAGCGAAGGAACAAGAGGAGGTTGTTGTCGATGCTTTTTGTCTGTCACGCTTGCTGAATCATCTTTAGTCTAACTTTCATGGCGTGTGTGTGAAGGCCAAACGCTGTTTTCTGATGGGCGGCGTGTTCTGCCTGACGGTTTAACCGTGCAGCTGTGAGCGGCGTCAGCGAGGGTTCAGAGGTGAGCGGCGGGTTGTGGGGATGAAGGCTGATTACGCAGGACAGGTGAGAGGAGGGGGGGGGGGGGGGGGGGGTAGACAAGGAGCTCACGAGCGGCAGCAGCAGCTCTTCACTGCAATTGTCTCCAATAATGGCCTCTTTGATCAGCTGTTCAGCACACACACACACACACACACACACACACACACACACGTGGGTTTCGTAAGCCGAGCGAGTGTTTGCGTGTTTGTTTGTACTCGCCGGCCTGGCTTGCAGACTTGAGTGGCGTCTCTCTTCATGCCGTGCGAGCGGGCGGATGTTGTTTTTAAATATGGATCTGATTTAGCCTCCGAGTCGATTCAGGGTCAAGAGAGGAGCCGCTTTAATCCTTCTCCTCCTCGCTCCTTCTGTCTGCGTGACTTCAGGAAAGTTCAGATTAATTAACAAACGACGCTGTTCTCTCTTTTTCAGCGTGTTAAATTTTAAAGACGCCATCGGGGCACTTCCTGTCTTTTCTGAATGACACGTGGATAAAGCTCGTTCTGAATCTTGGGGTTGGCAAACAGCAAATACCAGTGGTTAGCTCGTGCTAGCGTGCTAGTTTATCTCTGGCCACGCCCCCTCTCTGGAAGGGCTCGGGTGTACTCGCTGCTTTCTGGCTCCATGTCCTATTGTTTACGGTGAGAAGGCAGACTCAGAGGGCAGAACAAACACCTAGCTGTGGGAGTGTCACCCACCTGGAGGAGGGGCTACTGCCCTTTGTGATGTCATGAAGGGAAAAGCACACATTTTCTGAAAAGTGGAGCAGGCAGCAGACGGAGAGGACAGACTTGTCTCATCATTGGGGGGTTTGGAGACGGATAGAGACACATGTTAGAGGAACATGGAGGAGAAGAGTTTGAGCCTTTAATTTCGCCTGTAGTTTTCAAAAAGCTGATTTTGGACTTTCAGAGCACTCATTGAATCGAACCTTTTCACTCTGATACGTCACCTGACTGTCGTTCACTCCTGAGTTTCACCTTTTAAAGGAAATAGTTCTGTAGTTTAGTTGTTGCAGCTTTGCGTGCGTTCAGATAGTGAAATGCATAAACTGGCTTTTTGTGTGGAGGTGTCAAACAGATGTAGTCTCTGAAGTGTGTTTCCTAATATAAAAGAACCTCAGGCCCCTCTCTCTCTCTCTCTCTCTCGCTCGCTCGCTCGCTCTCTGACTCTGGGTTTGGAGGTCTGCAGCCTTTAGCGTCTCTGCTACATCTCTTTATTTAGCGCTGGCTCGACTCTGTTCCCCTCCGCTGTTGAATAATAGATAAGTGACGGCCATGATGCGATTGCCGTGTGTGCACTTTAAATGCGTGTGTTTTCTCTCTGCTCTGCACCTGCCTGCCTCCTCCTCGTGTTTTCGTGTCTTTTCTGCCCCTCGATCTCGATCCTGTGTCAGATGTTTGAACCCCTCCACCTCCCCGAGCGCCCCTTCGGACCTCGCCTTCACCTCCCCGGCTCCCTCGTCCTCCTCCCTCGCAGCCCTCGGCTTAGTAACCAGCGAGAGCATTAAACTTTCATGACTGCTGTCTTATTCTGGCACGCTCTTCTTCCCTCCTTTCTTTCTTTCTCTCCCTTCTCCTCTTCCCTCCCTGTTACCTACCTTCTCCCCACTCTCCCTCTCTCATGGTTACTCAGCGGTGAGTGCAGCCGGAGGAGAGCGTAGCGAGGAAGTTTGACTCTCCCTTTTTTTTTTTTCTCTCTTTTTACATCGTGAAACTCGTCAGAATTTCAAGTGACTGCAAATTTAAGCAAACCATTTCCCATCTGTCCCTCAATGAATCTGTGTCTTCTGTTTGCACACTTGAAAGACTGTTCCCTGTGTGTGTGTGTGTGTGTGTGTGTGTGTGTGTGTGTGTGTGTGTGTGTGTGTGTGTGTGTGTGTGTGTGTGTGTCTTCCTGCAGCCTCTGTGGATGTCACCCATTAAACGATGCAACTCTTCCCCCGTCTCAGATTTGTTTTCTGGGTCAGCGTCAAGCGCATGTAATTTGATGTTCTCATAGCTGTTGCTGAATTAAGCAGTCGCCTCTCCTTGCAGAATAGAAACACACACACACACACACACACACACACACGCACACACACACACGCACACACACACAGAGAAAGTTAAATGAAGAGGTGTATCAGCGAGCGTGTTGCAGTGCGAGTGGCTAAATGAAACATGGGGATGGCGAGGCGTTCACAGTCTGCAGCCTCAGTCACTGCAGGCGGAGACAAAGACTCTGATGAAACTTTGATCTGTTACTCATGAAAACTTAAATATCCTGAGGTGCAGCAGCGGTGCGTGCAGCCGCCTATGTTTGACTTCTGGTGACAGATTCAGGTTTAACATGCACGTTTGGTAAAGACTCTCAGAGTCAGCTCTGCGTCGTGTTGTCGTGGTTTGGAGGCGTCGTCGTGTTTCATGCAGCAGGTTATGTGACTTTACTTCGTCGTTCTGTCTCACTTTTGAACAGTATTGGACATGTTTGCATCGTGGTAATCGACCAGCCTTCACGCCGCAGGTCACACCGACACATACACACACACACACACATCGGACACGTGGCTGCAGGAGCTGGGGATCGAACCCTCAACCTTCCTGTTGGAGGCTTCAGATCGTCTCCAACAGTTGTGCCAGAGTCCTAAAACACAAAACCAAGCTAACGTGAAAACAGTGTAAATGTTGCATGAGGAGCTTTTCTTCTTCACAGCCGCTCTGATAAAATCCTCGCCTTGCACGTCTGCAGAGCGCCGCACTGCACGCGGGCGGAACATGGGCTAAATGCGGCGTGTTGGACCTCCGGTTTAAAAACAGACGCAGGACAGATGGCGAGCGGCCAGTCTTTTAATTCATCAGCATTCATGAGGAGGGCCCACGTGGGTCGCTGTGAAAGTTGCAGCTTAATCTTCCAGCTCTCCGTCCTGGAGGCGACGTCTTCACGGCCGACGTGGAAGTGGAGCAGACAGGATGAAAGAGATGAAGTGTGGGAGGGAGAGAGAGAGGAGAGAGAGAGAGAGACCACCTACGAGGCGGCTTGATGATGCTCTGTGTGTGTGTGTGTGTCTGTCTGTCTGTCTCTCTGTGTGTGTGTGTGTGTGTGTGTCTGTCTGTCTGTCTCTCTGTGTGTGTGTGTGTGTGTGTGTGTGTGTGTGTGTGTGAGTGATGCATTATGTTCAGTGAGGACGCTGAGGAGTGTAAGGAGGTGCTGCTGTACTCAGATAAAATGTGTGTTTTGGATGTGTCGCTCACTAGGTGGGGTTTGTGTACGCCGTCTCATAATTGCTGCCTGTCTTTGTTTAGTGTGTGTGTGTGTGTGTGTGTGTGTGTGTGTGTGTGGGCGGCGTTTTTAAATGAAATGAGTGAGTATTAAGTTTAAGCTGAGGTGAGAAGGCGGAAGCTTCTCTTCCTCCATCATCCATCTCTTCCTTGTTCTTCACTCACCTTTCTCTTCCTCTCTTTCATGTGCCATAGTACTTTATTCACACACACACACACACACACACACACACTCTCTCACTGTAAAGGAATTAGGACTGATCCGAGCTGAGTCTTTAGCTTGTCTGTCTTTGAACATCAGTGCTGTTGCTTTTAAAAGCTTCTCTTTGAATGATTGCGTTTGAAGCACGCACACACATGAAGGGAAGCGCGGCGCTGTCTGGCACCTATCTCCCTTCTTCTTTTTCTGAACATAAAGACGACGTATATAAGCTGTGGGGTGTGCACAAACAGAAAAACACAAACTGGCATGAAGTCAGACAAAGACTTTGGTGTTAAAGACGAGCGAGAGAAAAGGAAGGAGAGTGAACGCAGAGCTCAACGTTTCTGTAGAAACTTTCAGACTCTGCACTGATTTGACTCCGATGGAAACTTGAAGTCGACTTTTTCTAGAATATAAATATGTGCTTCAAAACTCTGAGCCCGACTTTTACTCATGTTAGGAAGCCTCAACGTTTCGCTGGTCTAAAACGTCCTGACTCTGTGTCATCACGCTGCTGCAGGCAGTATGAAGCCAGCCTGTGATGCGTTACAGGTGAGGTGTTACCTGCCTCACCTGAAGGACTGTGAGGAGGATGCATGTGCTCTCACATCTGTTTCACTGTGAGACCTGGTTTGGGCACATCTGTACGCAGCCCGGCAGGCGACATAAAAACGTCTCTGTGCTTGCTGTTTTGCACATCTGTTTAATACATGTGATAACTTGCAGATGCATTTTAATTAAATGAAACTCGTCCCGCCCCGGCTGTGATGTCACGCCGTCCACCGCTGCTTCCTTTTATATGCTAAGCTTTTAGCTTCGCAGCTTCTCGTGAAGTTATAAAATCATTTCCTCCTGCGCTGAACATGTTACACACCTGTTGTCAGGTGTCAAAAGATTCAAAGGCTTCAAATTGAAAAAGTAGAATCTTTTTAGACACTTTGCAACGCATTTAAAAACCGACATCAGAAATGCTGCAGAGCTTTTATTTCAGATCTGAGAACGAGACTTTTTACTTTTAAATCAAATTTTGATTTCTGCAGAAAGTTTTGGCTGCAGCTTCCTGTGCACATGCATTCAGACACACTGGAATTAATTTAAGCATTTTGGGTTGGCAGGAAATATTTGGCCCCTGTTTTATAAAACTACACACACACACACACACACACACACACACTGGTCACACTCAAGTTATTGGCTGCATGTTTTGGCTACTAGTGTTTTTGGTATCTACGCAGACACACACGCACACTTAGGAATTAACTTTGTTTTGGCGTAATGGAAATGTCTGCCTTTTTTTCTGCATACGCACAAACACACACACACTCAAACACATGCTAACACACACACACACACACACACACACACACACACAATGGGCAGTAATCCCCCTGTATGTGGCAGAGCTTTGGGCAGAGCTGGGATTTTCCTCTTCAAAGAGCAGACCACCCATCGCAGCGACCGAACAATGGTGGCCGAACTCCGGAAGCTTTCCTGTGGCGGGGTGGGAGTCCCCCCCCACGCACACGCACACACACGCACACACACATGCACACGCAGACAGCAGACTGATATGTAGCTATTCATTTATGCATTCATAAGTCGAGATACACAGGCGTGTTTGTCCACACGTCCAGGATCATGTCGGCACCTGCAGGCTGCACAGGTGACGCTGCCTCGGGGAGCTCATGGGAGGACGCAGGGTTTTGCAGTGACAGATTTGTGTTGTGTACGGCTGGGGTGGGGGCTGGCGGGGCGGTGGGGGGGGCAGACATTTGACAAAAGAGCAAACACAAAGCACGGATGGATTGAAACAGAAATGGAGAGGAATAAACGTCTGAAGTGACAGAAGGAGAGAGACTGGAGTCCAGCTGTTCCCGGACACTTGCCCTCGCTGTTTTTCCTAAATCTTTGCCCTCCTACTCCTCCCTCCTCCTTGCACACTTGCTGACTTATTTTATTCTTCTTTTGTCTTTTTGTTTTGTTTTTGTTCTTCTGGTACAGACGGGGAGGGCAGGCCGCTCCGTGCGAACGCTGATTCCCTCGCAGACAAATTAAAACTATTTGTTGCTTTAAAACAGAATTCAAAGACAAAAGATTGCCAGGCGACAAAGAGCGGTCCGCTTCTCGTCGGTGAACGTCGCCCCAAATGTTTAGTTGCCCCCCCCCCCCCACCCTGCACACACTTCCTCCCACATCCTCTCCTCTTTTCTTCTCTCTGTTTTGTCACAAAAGCAACACATTGATTCTCATTTGATGCAGAAATTGCCTTTTTTCTATGATTGATTTGTTCTTTGTGTCAGGCACAATAAGAGACTGAATTGTTGAGTTTCTCTTATTTTTGTATTTTTTTATTGACTGCAAGAAGCTGGAGCAGAAAACACCTTCGATAAACACGTGTAGCAAACTGAGAGCTTGGACAGCGGTAACACGAGACTGATGCACAACAGCCATCTGAGTCCAGTCAGCTGTGCAAACACAGAAGCGCTCTGTTTGCCTGTGGAAGTGAAAGGGTTAAGAAATTCCAAGAGGTCAGGTTAGAGAGGTTTTTGTTAAACTGGATCAACATGGACGCCGCCTCAGTGACGTCACCACGTTGGAACTCAACTGAACTTCCTAGAAATATCATACCAGGTGAGGAGGCGGGGCTTAAGCCTGTCAGTCACATAGGCCACACCCTGAATTACTGGAGAACATAAGAGGTTGTCTTTAGCTTCACACGGTCATGTCGTCCATCTTTGACCCTCCTGACGCAGACCACTCCTCTGACAGTCGGCTGACTTTACGAGGGACGCCTTGAGGGTTACCTCCACTTTTATTTTGAAGCGTCTGTGAAGGACGTGCTGATAGTTGGATCCAATTATGAGGAATTGAACTTGTTGGTATTCTGATATTGTCCCTCTGCAGCTTGTTTTTTCCTTTCATACTTTCATAAAATTGATCCATGAAATTGGAATTTAATTTGCTAAGTAAGAGCGTGTGTGTGTGTGTGTGCGTGTGTGTGTGTGTGTGTGTGTGTGCGTGTGTGTGTGTGTGTGCGCGCGTGCAGGAGGACAGTGGGCTGTTTGCGTCCAGCTGCTGGGGTTTTATATATTCCTCGCTGTGATTTATTTCTCTCCGTTTACAGTCAGCCGTCAAACTTCACGCCGTGAAAAACTGCTCGTGTTGCAGAATTTCTGAAGAGACTCTGATGGTATTTATTTGTTCAAAATTTATGAGCGCCTTGTTACGTCCCTGTCTTTGCCTTGTTTGCTCGCTGTCTGTCTTTCCCACACAGACACACACACACACACACACACACACACACACTCTGTCTGAGGTTAACCTTTAGGGTTTATTTCGAGTGGGTGGAGTCAGATATGGGGGAGAAGGAGAGAAGAGTCTGAGGTGAGAAATGAGTCACAGGTTGGAATCGAACCTGTGCCGCCCACTTGGAGGACCACAGCCTCTGTACAGCGGTCCGAGCTGTCACGAGTCTTTCTTTGAAGATGAAGAGTTGGATGTAAAGTTTTGCCTCCTCGGAGAGTAACATCCTTGACCTGACTTTAAATCTCACAAAGTTTGTGCCGCTCAGACGCCAAAGGTTGCCCTCCTACTTTATTCATCTTTCATGTATATTTTAGCATTTCTGCTTGCTGTGCATTCTTGGGTCAGCCCAGTTTTCATCACACTCAGTGAGCTCCGCTCTTTAGAGACCGAGAGCTGAACAAGTCTGCAGGTAGACGCTGAGTCCCACACACACACACACACACACACACACACACACACACACACACACACACACACACACACACTCACACACACACATGCACGCACTCTTCAGTCAAAAAGGCTGAGGAGATTTTGTTTAATAGTTGTGAATGAGATGCAGCATAAAAAGATTAGCAAACACTGTGAACAACAACTTGTCAAACGAAGCTCATTTAAAAAAAAAAAAAGCTGCGTTCTGATCACGAGGGATCAAATCACATCGAAGAAAGAATCGATCATCGAGACACAGAGGCGAGCAGGTAGAGACACAACACAGCGGGACACGCCTTGATGACATCACATCCGACATTTGGACAATGTGTGGTGATAAAAAAAAAAAAGCACCAAGAAGACGGGTGTCGCCTCCAGCTCAAAGCCTCCTTTAATTACAATAATAATCAGTTTTTATTTTGGAATTAATTGTTTATCGGAGGACAATTGATTGAGCGCTACTTCAGCATCCAGAGCGTTTTCTGATTGCTCGATGGCGTGTGCGTACGTGTGCCTTTTGTGGACGTGCAGCCCCTCATTTAAGGGGCTTTTTTGGTGTCTGCTTGACAACTAAACACAAGCTCCTTCCGCCAAACAAATGGGAGCTGTGTCGGAGGAGAGAGGGGGCGGACCCGGCCCGAGCTGCAGAGACGGGCACTCTGTGACAGCTGCTTTCATCTCTTTATTATTCCTCCTTCACACTCAAGGATTTTTGGGCTTCCTAAAGTATTTCTGTCCCTCTCCCCTTCCTCCCCCCCCTGCTCTTCCTCTCTTTCTGTCACCGTGCTGTGATTGGCTGTTATGACAGAGCCGTCGCCGGGCTGTCAGGCTCTTCCAAAGCTCAGTTTAATTACTCCTTTTCACTAACATGACACGTTCATGCACAGATGCATGCAAACTCGCACACGAGCGGGAAAGTGGTTCACGAAAAAAAAAAACAACACACACAAACCGATGCTTTCAGCTGCTCGTCGCTCCGTTCTTCTTCTGCAATAAAAACGGTGATTGAACTTTCCGTCAGCTCCTACCTGACAAAGAGACCCCAGATGTTTGTCAGCGCTGGTTTTCTCTGTTTTCTCTGCAGGGCTTTGAATGCATCGTGTAGATTTGTGAAGGGCGAGCCGCCGCTGGGTTTGATGGGCGCAGATCGATGGCGCGGCCTGCTGTGCCAGGCTCTGAATAGCCAATTAAAGCCATTGAGACAGAGAAGAAAATGGGCGGTGATGTGAAGGAGTGATTAGAGGAGCGCGATAAAAAGAAAAAGGAGGGAAAGCTGCAGACGCGTTTGCAGCTTTCCCTCGTAAATGTTTAATATTCTGCGCCGTGGACGTCATCATTCGTGCAGATAAAGATTCCCTGACGGATCGCTCGGCTCGTGCTTCCAGAAACTGAAGACGGCAGCGCACTGGGTTGAGACCTTGAGTGATGGAGGGAAGCTGAGACAGATGTCCAGATTTGCTTGAAAATGAGAGGAAAACAATGAGGAAGGCCCGTCATGTGTGGAAGCCGAGCTGTCTGCCAGTGTGTCCCCTCCTTCCTCCTTCCTTTCCTCTCCCCTCTGTCCTGATGTCTCCTTTCCTTTCTCTTCTTCTAATGTTTAAAACCTGAACGTTGGAACCGGTTACCACCAAGAACTCTGGACATTTACTGCACATTGCACGCATGCACAAGTTTCACTTTTCCTCCAGTCTTGTTTTAGATTCCATTTTACTTACCTTTGTACTTTTTGCACATTCAGATTTTATCAGTGTAAATATTATTTATCTTTTTTTACCTCATTTTATTTCATATTTTTCCGTACCTTATGTTATCTACATGGCACCGTGCGGAGGGGAAACGTAATTTCGATTTCACTGTTTGTCTGACATATTTTGGAATTGACAATAAAGTAAACATTGAACCTTTCTCTTCTTCTTTTTCCTTCTTGTTTTTTCTGTTTCTTTTCTCCTCTCATGTTTCTTTGTCTTCAAACATTTTATCTTTTCTTTACCGTCACGTTTCCTTCGTCTGTGTCAATTTTGCGTGATGATGACAGACGAGAGACGAGAGTCTGTGAGCATAAAGAAATAAAGATGTTTAATTATATGTAAAATTGTGTATGAATTAGAATTTTTATACGTAAATGTTTTTGTGAACATAAACTCAGTATTCTAGAAGTTTTCACTGAAAGTCACGTCGTCGCTGTCAGCGGCCGGGAAGTGAGCGAGTCGTGTCTGAAATGTTTTAAATTTTTTATAACAGAACTTCTGACGTCTACATGTCTGCAAACGAGTCAGTAATATGATCTGTTTCACTGCTAACGGGAGAGCAGCCGTTAGCCGGCAGAATAAACATACCTGCAGATTTCATATGTAACAGACTGAGACGTAACGTTAGCATGGTGACGTCATCGTTGTGTCACGTTTAGCAGCTTTACCGGGAACAGAAAGTTAACACAAGTTATGCGTCCGGTTTGCAAACATACAGAGGAATATAATATCCATCTTTTCTTGTCTTTATCTACGACTAGCATGTTTACATGTAGCCGTTTAACCGCGGCGACAAATTAAACAACGGGCTGCAGACGTTCAGGTTTGATCAAAGCCCGGTAACGTTACTGTTCCTCATCTTCTCTCTCGCTCTTCTCAACAACAGCAGGCCGCCTCAGAGTGGGACACGTAACCGTTTTGCGTCACTGCAGTTCAGTCAGCGACCTGCTGTTGGCGCCAAAGTGACCAAAACTGACAGGTTACATATCGCTGCTTTAACTTGTGTTGAGGTTACTGGTCCGTAATCTCGGCTGGCTCTGGACCTTTGAGGATGATCAGTGATCATTTTGGATGTCGTCTCCTTTCAGGTACGCTTCCCTACGACATCAAGATCGTCATCGCTGGGAACCACGAGTTGACCTTCGATCAGGAGTTTATGGCTGACCTGATCAAGCAGGACTTCTACTACTTCCCGTCTGCCTCCAAGCTGAAGCCGGAGAACTACGAGAACGTCCAGTCGCTGCTCACCAACTGCATCTACCTGCAGGACTCCGAGGTCACCGTGAGGGGCTTCAAGATCCACGGCTCCCCCTGGTGAGTAACCTCGACGGGAGTGTAAAAACCAGCTCATCTTAATCTCACGAACCTCCTCAGATATTCTGGGAGCAAAGAGTTTGATGATGTTTCGGGATTTATTGAGTCGTTTGAATTATTGAGGATGGTATTTAGGGTTCATGAAGAAGCTTTCCATCTGTCCTCTTCTGAACTTCATCCGTGCAACGTTGCATCATCGACATGAATCATTTATTTACTTCTTTATTTGACTTTCACTCGAGCCGCTTTCTATTTTTCTACCTCAAATCCTCATGGGCAGGATGCTGCTTTTTCTCTGCGTGTGTGTCGGTGGTGAGATGAGGTGGTGGTCCATGATCTGCTTTTTGTGTGTATTTTAGTGACAGGTTCCCGGGGGCAGTGTTTAAGTGTGTGTGTGTGTGTGTGTGCCCCCAGTGCTGCTGGGTAATTGGTTTGCTGTGATAGCAGTGTCCCCTGAGTTTATTGCTCGGATGTCTGCAGAGATCTGCCCGAGGTGGACGGAGGGGAAGGAGGAGAAGAGGAGGAGGAGGAGGGGGGACAAAGGGGAGATGTAGGAGGCAGAGATGGTGACGGATGAAGAGACTGACAGACGACAGAGGCACGGAGGCAGATTGAGGAAGAGAGGATTTTATTCATGTACCACCGGCTGGCCCTGGCTGCTGTAATGGGCACATGAGGTGATGAGTGTGTGATTGTGTGTGAGCCTTGGGGTGTGTTCCTGCAGCACAGAGGGGCTCCAGCTGGAAACTATACACCCCCCCCCCCCTTTTTCCAGCCTTTCTTCATTACCCCATTACTCCATCTTTCTTCTCTCATTATGCCGCTCCTCCTCGATTATCATCCTTTTCTTTTCCAGCTTTGTTTCTTTCTCTCCGTCCAGGTGTTTACCTCCTCATTTATTTCATCACTCATCTTCTTCCTTCTTGCACCTTTTTTTTTGTCTTTTGCTCCTCATGTTCTCACTTTTTTAACCAGCCTTTATATTTAGCCGGATGGCAGACTCAGTGGGATTGCCCCCCCCCCCCCCCCCCCCCCCCGACTTTAGCAGCCACCATGGTGGGACATTGTCCACACATTTAAAGTGACAATGTCAAAGATTTTTGGTTTGAAAAAACTGTGTTTTAGTCAAGCTCTGATCTCTGCAGCTTAAAGATCAGATTTAAAGTGTCTGTGTCTTTCACTTATTTTACTAGTTTACTACATCTTTTATTGATTTTATTGTTTTATTTATGGAAGCGTCTTGGAAAGTTTTGTTTAATTGTTTTTTATTATTATATGTACAGTACTTTGGAGACATTTCTTTGTTGTTTAAATGTGCTATATAAATAAAGTGGATTGGATTGGATTGGATAAAGCCCTGCCAGAAATTGCAGTTCCTCTGCTGTCCACTAGAGGCTGTGTCCAAAAGTGAGCAGATCCACATCGAGCTTCATGTTAAACTGCACAACTTGAAATAAACGACCTGGTGCCGACAAAAGTTCTGGTTAACTTAAAGTCAAGAAAACTGTCTGGACTATATTATTATACTACAGCTTAAAGGGATGTAGAATTAGGGGGCGTGGCCTCTTTGAGTGACACATGGGAGCTGCTAGGTGTCACCTCAGCTCATTCAGTCCCTGACCTTTAACTTCTGGGCCGTGTTTGTGCTACGAGCTTTACTGGACTAACAAACCGTCAGAGTCTGAGCTCATGTTTTTACAAACTGTCACATTACAACTTTATTTTATTTACATAGAAGTGTTGTCATGCAAGAAGTTAATGATGGCGGTTCATGCATGCAGTGAGTCAGCGTTCTTATAGATGAGAACACGTACTTCTTTTAAAACGCCATTTGCAGCGATGTTGCTGAACAATTCTCAGGTCTGAAACGGGAAACTTTCTCTCAAAGCTTCTTCAGGGTGTTTTTTACATGAGCGACCCCGGGGTTAGATCCAAGTACACTTACACACAAGGTCCAGTTCTTTTGATCAGTTTGAGCTGTGTGAACACAAACGCTTGAAAGTCTTCTTTTCCTCCGTACGGCGGCCTTATGAGGATGGTTACTCATTCCCATTTCTGCAGTGTGTCTCCCAGCTGGATCAACTCTCACACACTCGATGCACTATACGTCTCCATCGAACCTTCAGCTATTCTCCTCCACCTCTCTGAATTTGTCCGTGCATGATTTTGACGGAGCAGAGCGATGGCGTGGGAGCGCGGCGTCTCTCCTTCCTCCTGACGCTGATGTGAGGTCACATGTGGTTTGTGTCTGAGCGGAGAGCTGAAGGAAGTCGGGAGGATTGGAGGATGCTGAATGTGTTTGCGTGAAGAGCGTGGCTGCAGTCACAAAAAATGTCCATCTGTGGTTACAATGAGAATTAACCCTTTCTGACTTCTTCTCTTTATTTGATGAAGAGGAATTTAGTCTGTCTTCTCCTCTTCCTCACTCACTTACTGTGTAAAGAAGCACATGCCTCCTTTCAAAACCACACGCTGACATACTGTTCACACGACATGTGTGGGGTCCAGCTGGTTTGTGCAACCATACGCTACGATAAGATTGTGAATAAAACGTTAATGAAATTTATAGGAATCAAAGGGAAAGGGAACTTTAAAGGAGCAGTCTGTAACTCTGCCCCCTAGTGTTTAAAATGAGTACTGCAGTCTAAACTCTAATCATCACAGAGAGCTGTCTGGCTCCGCCCCCTCCGCTCACACAGGTCAGCATGTGGTGGACACTGTAGCTTCAGTGTTTAGCCAGCTCTGCATGTGGTGGACACTGTAGCTTCAGTGTTTAGCCAGCTCTGCATGTGGTGGACACTGTAGCTTCAGTGTTTAGCCAGCTCTGCATGTGGTGGACACTGTAGCTTCAGTGTTTAGCCAGCTCTGCATGTGGTGGACACTGTAGCTTCAGTGTTTAGCCAGCTCTGCATGTGGTGGACACTGTAGCTTCAGTGTTTAGCCAGCTCTGCATGGCTCTGTAAAGCTTTCTGTGTTCTAACCTCTCTCCATGTTTCTAAAGCATACTGGCTGCTGCATTGTTGTCAGAGAAGCTTCAACACAACAGGTTTCCTTCATGATCACACAGGAAGAGAGCAGCTCTCTGATTGGTCCTTTAATTTCCCACCCTGCTTTACCCCTATCAGAAACAGTGTGACCCCTCGTGGTCATGTTTGAATCGTTTTTATTTGTGGATTTTTTGTGTAACATGTTTTTTAACCTCCTGTTTCCGGACCGTTCTCTCAGAAGCACAGAGCCTGATGTAAAGTGCTCGTGACTAAAACAAATAACATCCTTGTGTGCTCTTACCTCCACTGTGAACGCCTCATTTAGAAAACATTAATTAAGTGTGAGCCGGGCAGAATCTTTGATTTATTTGCTAAACAAATACAATTCTGCAAGTTTGAATCTTTTTTTTTTTTAAACAATAAACAACAGGAGCGACAACAAACCGTGAGCAGCTATATTTAGGAGACCATTTTTATAGGATGTCTTATATTTACTCCCTCGTGAGGCTTTAATCTCCCTCACTGTAGGAACAAATCTTGTTTTGCTCGTTGTTTGCTGCAGTTTATAGAAGGTGCAAAAACTCGTCAGCTGCAGAGCTTCGGGCTTTTGACACTTTTGGAGTTGACGGAGATTATTTGCACAAAATAAAAAAAATAAAAAAAAGCCGAGATCCTCCCGGCAGTTCTGAACCATTTCATGTAAGCAAAGATTAAAAGGGAATTAACTGTCCTTCCTTTGTTAATTAAAATTGATCTCCACCCTAATAGTGGACCAAATGCTGCTTTAAAAAAAATCTACTTTTTAAAATGAATATTCAGACGGAACATAATAGTCGGACCAGCTGGTATCACAGATCTTGGACGCTCCGTATCTCCGGACGACTCTCTACTCATAATTTAGCGACTAAGATGCTCGGCAGCAAAACCCAATCTGGCAACCTCGCGCAGATTACATCTTGAGTCATTATTAATAATGAGCCGCTCGGCGCAGATCGACTCGTCTACGAGCACAAACACGGACACGAGTATGAGCTTCGTGCTCCGTGTAATTTACCTTTTATCAGCGAAGAATTAAGAGGAGCGTTGTGTCTGAAAGAAGAGGAGGGAAAGAGTCTTCATCACTATGACTCCTGATAAATCACTTCATGCATCTCACTCATATTGAAGGTATTTGAACGCCTTCCTCTCCCCGAGGTTCAGTCGTGTGAAGACACCACAGAAGAAGAACGGTGTTCCAGGTGACTGATAGTTTGTGCAACTTAAATTTACAGGAAGAAGAAGTCGGGCTCACAAAGGCCTTTCATCACATCGTGTTATCTGCTCGATTGAGGATCCAAGGATTTAAAATATGACCACGTACTGATGGTAGCTTGTGTGCAGGGCGCGCTGTAGGACAGAGCTTAAAGCGTGGCGCCGATGGGACGCGGCGTGCTGTCCATTATTTCTCTGAAACGCCGCTCCACTCACACGCCAGCTTTGAGGCTCCACCTGTAAAGGTTTCGGTTTCGCGCGCGTCTTCAAGCGTGAAGAATTTAAGAAGATTTCAAAAATAATTTGGATCATCGTTAAGACGTCGTGTCGACGCGATTTCATCAGAAAACAAACAACAAACACATTTAGTGAAAAGAGACGTCAGACCAGTGACTCTGTCATGTGGTTTTAATGGTTTCTGTGAACACACTTAATAGAAGATGCATTCACTGCTGGTCTTTATTGAGGGAAAATGAAAACGTCTGAATTGAGTCTGTTTCCAGGCGCGACAGTGGAAAGGTTCATTTAATTTTAAGAGACAGACAGAAAAACTTTGAGACTAATCGAGTGAAAGTGTTGATTATTTAATCCTGTCTAACTTGACTCTGTTTGTTAGTCCAGGAACACGTCATGTTGTCGGGTGCAGGTGTCACCAGATCATGGATGTGATAAACATGTTTAAAGCCTTGATTCATAAAACACCACAGTTGTGTTTTTTTTTGCAGAAATCTAAAGATGAGTGTGCCGAGCGTCTGAACAGAATGAAACAAACGGTGACGTGAGGACGTTCAGGGTGCAGCTGAGGAGAGCGTCGACGTATTAATGGGTTAAATCTGAACGTTTAAAATGACGGCGTGCTGGCAGACGCTCACACACACACACACACACACACACACACACACACACACACACACACAGACACCGGGGATGAGAGAGACAAAGTCGTCTTGTTTGTCGACGGGGAGGGAAAAGCGAGACACTTTATTTTTCTTCTTCTTTAAATGAAAACTGCAGAAATGCATCGCTCCCCACTGCTCCGCACGGAATAATTAAGGACGGAGATGCAAAAGACTCCTTAATTAGATTTTTTAATTATTGAGGATTCACTTCTCCTTCTATAGTGGCCCAATTAAGAAAGCTCATCAAAAAGTAAAGAGATGAAGCGGGGCCTCCTCCTCCTCTCCTCGCCGCTCTCGTCTGACAGAGGGGACTACCTGCTCTCCGTTTGATGGCTTGTCCTCGCTGATGAGCAGGAAATGGAAAGGACTCTCGTCGCCTTTAATTAACTTGCTTGTTTTCGCCGCCGCGGTGAAAGTAAGCCAGAGAGGTAGAATGCAGCGGCGGCGGCATGTCAGGCTTTTTTTTTTTTTTTTTTTTTTTTAACGATAATGAGTCTAATGATGGCGGCGATGCCATGAAGGTAATTTGACCTTCTTTCTGTTTCCCGAGCGCTTTGTTCTCCGGCTGATGAGAAAAACACTTCAGAGGAAGAAGTTCGAACGACGAGAGAAAGAATGAATGAGCGCCGAGTCCGACTTCTACTCGCCGTGTTTCATGTTAAAGCCCATTAACTACAAATTGTGTTCAGTTTACTACGTTGTTTCCTTCCTCGCAGGCACACATCGGTCTCAGTTCATTAAAGTATCAAGTAAAAATCAGCTCCATCGCGGGGAACATTGTGCTTCCATTGTCATCCTGTGCTAATGTGGCTGCTTGACAGAATCCATCAGGAGGAAACTCAACGAGCACGTTTCCACTTTGTGAAGAGGACAGACTGATTTTAGATGTTTGTTTTTCTTTAACTCTCATCTCCTTGAAGCTTCAGAGAGTTTTGTGAAATCCTCACCAAGAGAGAGAGAGAGGAACGTTTCTGTGAGAGAAGCGACGCAAACACAAACGAGACGCTAAAAACCCATCTTGTTCCTGAATGTTGTCGGATCAAGTCCCGATTCGGACCAAAATATAGATGTTGTGTTAGATGGAGAGGTGCCAGGACACATCCTGGGTACCGTCATGGCGCCCTTGAGCAAGGCACCAAACCTCCTAATGCACTCCCTGTGTAGCAGCCTCACTCCCTCCACAGGTTGTGCACGTGTGCGAGTCAGACTTCCATGTTACCCAAAGTCAGCGACCTGTGCTCGAGAGATTCTGCATCTTCCAATATTACACACACGTGAATCTGTGTGGGTCAGGAAGGGAAGGCTGTCTCCACCTGTCTTCTGGTGTTTAAATGAACTGAAACCTATGGAAGCCTGGAAGGACATGTGGTCCACTTTGGAGGGATGTGACGTATGCACTGCTTTAAAGAGTCGGCGAGGAGCCGTGCGCTCGGGGAGTCGGTGCTTTTCTGGGCCTCGTCACCAGAGGCCGCACTAAATTAACATCAGAGTCACTCTGAGACTCTCGAACCCCCCCTGGGTCCTGTCCTCTTCCCTCTCCCCTCCTTCATCCCTCCGACTCCCACCTCCATCTCCCGTAGCCCCTGCAGTCCCACAGGAGCCAAACACCGGAGCCTCCCAACACTGAACATTAATAAACGGGTACTGAAGGGGGCTGGGAGAGGAAATAAGAAATGGCCTACTTTAACACTTGTCACTTTCCCACCCTCTCACACACATCCCTCCCTCCTCTTCCTCCTTTTTTCTTTTCTTCCCATTTCTGTTCGTTTCTGCCTGTCGTTGAATAAACAGTTACAGAGGGAGGAAGAGCAGACGAGAGGACATTTACTGAGTCTTTTCCCTGGAGGGATTTCTCTTTAAATTACCTGTTAAATGGCCTCCAGGGGCAGGACTTCAGCGTGCGTGTGTACGTGTGTGTGTGTGTGTGTGTGTGTGTACGTGTGTGTGTGTGTTACGGCACGCTATGGGGCATTTCCCTCCATTTCACACATGCCTTCCCTCCCTAAGGCGTGTGGCATTGTGGAGGGAAAAAAACTGAATTAAAGTGATTCTGTCCTTATGTTCCTCCTCGCCTCAGTCTCCCTCTCTCTCACACACACACACACACACACACACACACACACACACACACAGCTCCTCTCGTCCTCCTCGTCTTTCCATCTCGCCGGTTCATCAGCGCGCGGTTATGTTCGGTGTTGGACCGCGGAGTCGAGGGAGTCGGGATGCCGTGGGAAGTGGTATCGTCTCTCTCTTAGTCGTTTTTTTTTTTTTTTTTTAAATCCAGCGGATGAGACGATTCCTCTTCCTGTAAATGCTTTTTAATTTACTGCAGCCATGTAGCACAAACAAATGTGTGCAGCGAGAAGCGAGGCGGATTAGCTCGGATTGATCCACTTGCATCACAATGAGAAAAATAAACATGTTGACGCACGGAAATAAAGGGACTGTTTTTCCTCCACGCGTTTCATCATCTTTAATTCTGGTTGTCGGTGTAATTCTGTGCTAAAGTGGTGTAATTCACTCCTTTGTTTTCACATTGATTAAAGCCTTACATGTCGCCTCCCAGAGTTTGTAACGCCGCATTCAGAGCTGAGTTTTTATGTAAATGTGAAATCAGAAGTTGTGGAGCCGTCTCCTTCAGCACCGCCTGTCTTACAACCTGAAACCTTCCACCTCTTTGTTTTGAGTTAAAGGAGCGGTACGTAACTCTGCCCCCTAGTGTTTAGAATGGGTACTGCAGTCTAAACTGGAATCATCCGGTCTGACCGCTGTGAGGAGTAAATGTGAACAGTGGAGTGTATATGTGAAAACAGATGACGTGTGATCTGACTGATCTGACAATCAAATGAAGTAGAAATGTTCTTTACTTTGCAAAAGTTCAGCAGACATTTGAACAGTTGTCATCGTCTGTGCTGATGCTGCAGAATATTTCAGAGAGCGCTCATTAAAGTCTGCTACCTGAACAGGAGCCCCCCCCCCCCCTGTGTTCTGGTCCGTACAGGTTTCCTGCTCTCTCTGTGTTCGTGTCGCCTGATAGATTTCTCCCTGTTGATCAGTGAGCATCAATGCTTTAGTATTTCTGCTGGAAGTGTCTCAGAAGAACGCCGCGTCGTTTCCACTCTGCCAGTTAATCACACGTCCCGGCCAGATCTTTTTTTTTCTTCTTTTTTTTTATTAAAAAGTGGGTTTTATTTTCTGAGTTTTTTAAATCTGTGCTTTTCAAAGGAACTGTTTTGCATTTTTATTTAAAAAGCACAATAATTACAACCAATTGGCAAAAAAAGAAAAGGATTTGCTTGATGAAGGATCTAACTCGTTCTTAATTCTGGCTTTAATAAGACAGTTAATGACTTGTTGACTTGCTTGTTTTCTTGTGTTTGAAAAAGACATCAGGATGTTTTTTGCAGCATGCAGGGATCACCGTGTTGGCTCCGTCTTTTCCCCTGAGGAAATCAATGTGTCCCCTTCTGCCGCCCTGGCCACTTGCCCCCCCCCCCCCGCCATGCAGGAAGAAGAGCTCCCTTACCTCCCCTCCTTCCACCCTCGCTAACACCTCACCTCCTGTACAAGCCTGGAGCAGCTCTGGATCATCTGGCTCGTCTCCACCATTCACACGCTGAAATGCAGAAGAGCAGAGGAGACACGAGAGGAGGAGGAGGAGGAGGAGTCCTGGGTTTTTCTTCTGATTGTCTTTCTTCTCCCCTCTCCCCCGCCCCTCGCTTCCTCCTCTCCACCGAGAAGAACTTTGAAATAATTTGCGTCTCGTGGGTTTTTTTTTTTTTTTTTTGCACATTCTAATTTCCAACTAAATGGGACATCTGTTTGAGAAAAGGAAGATTTGCCACGGTTGCCAAGGCAACTATCGCTCTGAAAGAAAGAGGGAAGAGCGGGGGGGTTGGGGGGGTGCAGGATGCGGGAGGAAAAAAAGTCCAACAGCTTTTATGGACAGAATTAGACTTTGGTGGAATATTATCCCTGCATGACAAACAGCAGCAAGCCTGTTCGCTCTGCCTCCTCTTCATCACGTCTACCGTCCCCTCATCCTCTTCATCATCCCGCTCTAATCTTCATCATCCCGCTCTAACCGTCTCACACTGCTCGCCTGTCTCTCTCTCTCTCCCCTCCCATCCTCTGTTTCTCTTCCTTTCCCCTTGTTTTTTTTTTTATCTCCTTCTTCTTACCTCATGCTGCAGCATCATCAGAAATATCACTGTGAAATCTGCCTCCAATTAGAGGCCTAAACTCCCCCGTCCCCCCGTCCCCCCCCCCGTCCACCCACCTGTGACAGCTCCTCCACTGCCTGAAATGTCTCACCCACCGAGCTGAAGCCCCTCACACTTCCTGGTAATTGGTCATTATTTAGTACAGGAAGGGACAAATGTGCTTCGCCCAGCTCTTCCAAACGCGAGTTAAACGTCTCGTCATTACACCTGCAGTAACCGCACTGAATCGTGGGGGGTTCATGGTGTGAAAGACCCTCAAGCTGTAGGTCCAGACATGACAAGACGATGCGTGGAAGGGTTTCTTCCTCTTCCTGTCCGTGACACTTCCTGGAGGTTTGTGTGAAAGCAGGAAGCTGCAGAGTTAGGAAAACGGGCGAAGCGACGCTGAGTCTGTTTGTGTTTCCTCAAAAATCTGCAGCGACTGGAACCTGCGAGACGAGCCGAATCAAGTCCGGGGAAAAAAAGGAAATAATTCAGGCAGCATCAGGAAAAACATAAATCGTCATTAATTAAAAGATGCTGTGTGAAGCAATCTGCTCGCCGCCGAGCACCTTATGAAACTCTCTCTGATGGTTTACGAACATCTTTTTCTCCCTCTGCACAAACTCGACAGACAACACAGATACAAGAAGTGTGGCAGCTCTTATCAGGACCGGTCTGCACAAGCAATACAAATATATGACGAAGTGATTCTATACAAGTGGCCGGTAAAAAATAGATGCTACACAGCAGAAGACTAGCTTAAATGTAGCATGCTGCTGCTAGCTGAGCATATAGAGCACAGATGTAGTGCAGACCAAAGTGCTGTACAGTAAATTTAAAAATAAGTTAAAACGCTAAACACTATAGTTATAGTAAAAGTTCTGGTGGACGCTGCTGTTACAACACGAGAGGTAAAAGACAAATTAAATAAATGTTTTTTTTTAAATTAAACTGTTGTTGCAGTAGATCGTATATTAAAAGGTGTCGGAGCTGCAGCAGAAACGGCTCGACCTCCCCCAGTTTGAAGCCTGGTTTTGTGCACGTCCAGGAGCAGCAGGTTGGAGGGCTCGGTGCTGTTTGGCTGAAAGTATGATTGCACATTTGTATATTTTTCTGCACATTGTTTTTCACAATATGATGTGCAAATGTATCAAAATGGCTTCTTCTAACGGCCTTTTTCATTTCTTATTTTCTCACTTTCATGTTAGAGCAGAAATAAGAACCGGTGTGTCGCTTCCATTAAATAGCTCCAAAACAAACGTTTTTTTTTTTATTGTAAGGTGAAGTGCTTAAAATCCCACTAAAACGAAGAGAGATCGATCTTCCATTAAACTTGATTTCTTTGGACGTTTCCTCACTTAGCTCAGACGCACACAGACTGACAAATAGCCCTTCACTGAGGACTGTTTGGTTTTCATCAGAGAGCGCCTGGATGGATCCTGTCATTTAAAACTTGCAGCAGTCGTACGAGGCATATATGTATTTACATTATTGTACAATTCCATTTTAAGCTGCAGCCCCCCCCCTCCCCCCCTCCGTGTCACACCTCCTGTGTCGCCTGTGCAGCATTAAGCTTCTGCAAATGATACAGCAAATCACCCACCTGCACTGTTTACACACACACACACACACACACACACTCGGCAGCCTCCACCTGCTGTACCCAGGGAGGCTAACGCTGCGCTCAAACCATGTGCTCTGATGCATGTGCCCGTCTTCCTCCTCTGCACATCCAGCAAACTCTCGCAGCGATCCTCCGCAGAGAGCCCGTGCTGATCCCCTCTTCCTGCGTCTGTTTGTCTGCCCATCTGCCCGTCTTCAGATCCCTTCTCCTCCTCCACTCCTCACATTTTTACACTCCGCCCTGAGAACACTTTCCTTTTAAGATTCTTTACACGCTCCACTTTGGCCGATTAGCGCATCGTTAGCGTGTTTTCACGTCGGCGTTCGCTCCCTCTGAGAGTCGTCTCCAGCGGGAGCTCATTATCGCCGGGCATGAAGTTGACTGCCAGGGTCCCGGCTGACTCGTCACATCCCAGTTCCCCTCCTGCCGCCAAAGCCAGCAGATTGGGGGTGTTGAGTTCTGTGTGTGTGTGTGTGTGTGTGTGTGTGTGTGTGGGGTGGAGAGGATCGTCTGGAACGCCGCACTCCTGGGAGCGTCACAAAGCGTTTTTTCTGCAGCCCGTGCTTGTTACTGTCTTGTTTCCTGACAGTAACTCTTGTCGGCAGAGAGGGACGTTGGCGAGTCACGTGGCCGCGTGTCGAGTGTTTCCATGTGGCTTGTGTCGTGTTGCTTGTGTTGTTTACAGTAATTCATGTCGTTGTGTTTCAGTGGCTCTGTGTTGTCTTGGGGAATGGCGCCCCAGCAGAGCTTCATCCACTCACAGGGTGCGTGAGAGGAGTGAGGAAATCAGAAAGGAAGGCAAAGATTGAAGACATGTTGGTTTCATCAGGGTGTAGACGGAGTCATCCCGGAGTCTCTGTCAGCGTGCCGGTGATACGTCTGTGTTGAAATAATATAAAAAGTAGATTCTTCTTGTTGATTTAGGTCATATTTAAGGCTCTGCGTCGAGCTTAAGTACCCTTAAGAGTTGCTGGATTTAACAAACAAAATGAAATCCCAGCTGTGAATAAATGAATGAATTATTGGAGAGCCTTCACAGGTTTCTATCTGAAAGGTATCCAGGTTAGTTCTTCATTAAGTCCTGATTCTAAAGGCCTCATTTTTACACCTCCATCTTCTAGCGCAGCTGAAGGTTCGCTTCCACCGTCACTGAAGTGCTGGCTTCTCTTCAACAATGCAGCAGCCAGTATGTCCTCCTTCTAACTTTAGATTCTGCTCCTGAATGCTCTGGATCTGATTGGACCAGAGAAGGTAGGCGGGGCTTTGAAGGCCGTTTAGGACGCCCCTGGGTTTGCCAGATATGAGAGCAGTTATCAGGTGAACAGGTGTTGCAGCGATGGAAGCGGGCAGTGGAACTGCTTCAGATAGAAGTGATTGTACCCGAGCTAAAAAGCCTCTGCATGTTTCTAATAAGCTCCAGCAGCAGAAAGCTGCTCAAACTAGGATCAATGTTGGAGATGAAACATGGAGAGAGGTTAGAACGCAGAAAGCTTTACAGACCCATGCAGAGCTGGCTAAACACTGAAGCTACAGTGTCCACCACATGCAGAGCTGGCTAAACACTGAAGCTACAGTGTCCACCACATGCAGAGCTGGCTAAACACTGAAGCTACAGTGTCCACCACATGCAGAGCTGGCTAAACACTGAAGCTACAGTGTCCACCACATGCAGAGCTGGCTAAACACTGAAGCTACAGTGTCCACCACATGCAGAGCTGGCTAAACACTGAAGCTACAGTGTCTCTACATGCAGAGCTGGCTAAACACTGAAGCTACAGTGTCCACCACATGCAGAGCTGGCTAAACACTGAAGCTACAGAGTCCACCACATGCAGAGCTGTGTGAGAGGAAGGGGCGGAGCCAGACAGCTCTCTGTAAAGATGAGAGTTTAGACTGCAGTACTCATGTTAACCACTAGGGGCAGAGTGCCAGACTGCTCCTTTAAAATGGATGTATTTAAAGGAGCAGTTACTTCCAATTAGAGCTTCATCAGGATCTCTTTTATAATTAATCTGCAGCCTTCTGATTTTGCTGACGGGTAGAAGATGTGGACTCACTGCAGAGTCAGCCGCAGATGTTCAGTGAGATTGTGTCGTCGGGTCTGAAGAACACGAGAGTCACTAAGAGCTCTGGTGTTTCTGCGTGTGATAACTGCTGTGCTGTCATTGGACAGATGTTTGGGAATACGAACGTGTGAAGCACCACACACATGATAAGGAGCTGATGAAGTCTGCTTCAGCTTTATTAAGATGAAATTACAAATTCTTACAGAACACTTGTTGTAACATGCAGCTTATTCTTCAACACGTGTTTGAAAGTAAAACTTTAACACAGAACTCAAGCGGCTTCGTCAAGACTTCCTGTCTTATTTGGATCATTTGATATCCGATAAATATGATTTTTTTTTTCTAATTTGTCAAATACGTGTTTGTTAGGTCATGACTCTTGTTCTTGTTGTTTGAGGTCTCGTGAGTTCACCGTTAACATCTGTTTAAACGAGTGAGCCGTATTTCAGGGACTGTTCCTCCTCCTTCTTTTTTTCGCTTTTAATGACCTTCTTGCACCCTGCAGAGCTTTTGACAGATGCATGATTGCAAACTGAGCGACAAGCAAGCGAGAGCTTTGTTCAAACCTGACACAACCTGCAGTCTCTGAAGGTTAGAGATAGAAACACTCAAAGGTGGAGTGTTTCCAGGGGGAAGTCATTAAAATGACACGAGCAACATCTGGACTCTCGTGTCTAATGTGAGGCCTTAAAACTTCAGTTTGACTGAAGGATGACTCTTTCAGCGTTTGAGCACGCTCCTCGTATCGCTCACATACTGTGAGTCGAGGCTGTGCGACGTGGAGGCGTCTCTCTCCCTGGAGGTCTGGGATCAGTTTTGTCGCTCTGACATCGGACTTGATTGGAGAGCAAAAAGGCGTTTGGGGAAAGACGAAGAAAGTGAGCGTCAGGAAAGAAGAGGAGAGGAGGGCAGGAAGAGGGGACTCCACTGTTCAGCTGTCACTAATCCTGCGTGTGATCCCTCTCCTCGACATTTCCCTCTCTCCCCTCGGTGTGTGTGTGTGTGTGTGTGTTCACTCCTCGTGTCTTTGTTCGGCTGCGTCGGATGATGTCTCCTTTTATTTCCTGTCTTCCTTTTCCTCCACTGCTTGCTCTGCGTCGTTCTCTTTGTCTTCTCTTCCACCCCAGAAGTCCCCTCCTCCTTCTTGTTCCCCCCCATCATCCTGCTTTCTCCAGAATCTTTCTGCGTCTGATTAAAAGCAGGAGACATGATGCAGACAGAGACCTGCCAGGTGTGTGTGTGTGTGTGTGTGTGTGTAATTGATGCAGGCCTCGAGGTGGCAGATTTCAGCATCTCTGCAAACAAGCAGATTCTCCCGGCCCGGGGATGAGTGGATGGATGTGGAGATGTGGCGATGGATGGACAGGCTGGTTAAATGTGTGAAAGTTTGCTGTGATGCACTTTTCCATTGAAGGCAGCTGCGAGTGGCAGCCATCGCCTCGGGAAACAAACCTGCTCTGTTTGAGAGGAGAAGCCGATTTTTCACAAATTATTCTCATGTTGCACCTCGCTGACGGAAAAATGCAACGACAACTAAACAATAGAATCCTGAAAACAGTCGACAGATTAATCCGATCTGAAAATGAGTTTGTGTCAAAAGCGACGGGCAGGAAGTGTTTCTCCTCTGTAACTTCCAGCATCTGTCTGCCTCGTACAACAGTGACTACATCACTCGTATGTGTGAGAGAAGCTTTTAATGCTGATGAATGTAAAACTGTGAATGAGGACAGCTGTGAGGCGCGTGGACACACACACACACACACACAGAGGAGGGAAACACTCCTACATGTCGAGTGTTACTTGGTGTCTTCTCGCTGTTTCTTTCATGCTGCTCTTTCACTGTGTGTGTGTGTGTGTGTGTGTGTGTGTGTGTGTGTGTGTGTGTGTGTGTGTGTGTGTGTGTGTGTGTGTGTGTGTGTGTGTGTGTGTGTGTGTGTGTGTGTGTGTGTGTGTGTGTGTGTGTGTGTGTGTGTGTGTGTGTGTGTGTGTCAAATGGACAGATGTCCCCCCTCTGTGTCCCACAGATGGGCTCTGGGATGTCACAGTGTCCTTGTCCAGGATTCACAGGATGCTTGGACACACACGAGCAAACTGAACCCAACTGGGCCCTCCGTGTGTGTGTGTGTGTGTGTGTGTGTGTGTTAGCCGCTTGCAGAGAGAAGACTGTGGAGTTAAACACTTTGTGCAGATCGGAGCTCTGGAAGTCTCTTTATTCTTAAACAACTTTCTGCTTAGACCCCCGCTGCTCGCTCCGCTTACCTGCAATTACACTGTTACAGATCCATCTGTCTAACACACACACACACACACACACACACACACACACACACACACTAACAGACTCCACCATGTGCTCGTGACACATCAGAAAATAGAACTCTCAGTCAAAAGGTGAAGAAGATGGTAACACTTTAAGTTCACAGTATTCACCGTTAACTAGCTGCTCGTTAGCATGCTAATTAGTCAAACGTACGTTTGTAAAGAAAGTGTTTCACGCTTTATGATTTCAGTTTCACTTTTATTTATTTCTACATTTTAAGGGCCAAACTAAGAAAGCTTATTACAGTCATAATTCATGTTGAACAACTTCCTGTTTATCGACAAGCTGTAATTATACACAGCCAGTACGCTACTGATTAGCACGCTAATTAGCATGCTAGTTAATGGGGAACATTGTGACCTTAATTTGAAGTGTTAATAAGAACAATAAACAGCTGTTCCTCTCTTTACTTTTGCAGTTATTGTTTTCATAAATAAAAACACTTGTGTGGAGCAGCGGTGGCCGAGCGGCTGTGTTGCACATGCCATGTACGGAGGCCATCGTCCTTGCAGCGGTGGGTTCAAATCCGACTTCAGCCCTTTGCTACATTTTGTCCACCTCTCCCCCCTCCCAACATGTCCTGTCTCTCTTCAGCTGTCCTCAACACTTTATAAATATATATCACAAAATATCAGAGGAGGATAAGTGGCTTCTTTTCCTGCATGCTGAAAATAATCTGACGTCACGAATGGTTAAATACTCCCCGTGAAATCAGGATAATATCAAATCTGTGCTGTGAGTGCGTGTGTGTGTGTGTGTGTGTGTGTGTGTGTGTGTGTGAGTGCGTGCGTGCGTGCGTGCGTGCGTGCGTGTGTGTGTGTGTGTGAACGTTTGCATCTGTCAGTGTGTGTGTGTGTGTCCGGGGACCTGCTGTGAGTTACACAAGTCATGCTGAGGGCCAACATGTCTCCAATCTGCCTCTCTGCAGAGAGGCGTTGGCGTGAAGACTCAGTCGGCGCCACACAGGTGGAACGAACCAGGGTCACAGGAAGGTCGTGCTAAAGGAGCAGTACAACACGATGTTCAATCACACTCCTCGTCTGTCTCCTGTGAACGAGGGACGTTAAAGACGTGTTGATCCCTGAACAGGAGACATGAACGAGGCTCGTCTTGTTTTTCTTTTCCTCCTCGTCATTATTCATCGGCTGTCTTGTATTTTGCTTTCTGAATAACTTAACAGGTTTCACACAGCAGACACTTTGACGCACAGCGAGAGCTAATGATGCTAACAGGAGTTAAAATCAGACGTATTGTTTACACACCTGTCTTTACGTCGCAGGATCTCCATCAGCTGAGAGGTTTTTCTCTTCAGTCAGCGTGTTAACAACTGTCGGACACAGTTAAATCAGTGGTGAGTTAGAGAGCGAGTGAGGTGGTGTTAGGACACACACACACACACACACACACACACACACACACACACACACACACACTGACAGTGAGCAGGGTGCTGCAGGCTACTCTCTGTCACATCTCTAATCCTCCTTA
Organism: Symphodus melops; assembly: GCF_947650265.1. Classification (NCBI taxonomy): domain Eukaryota; kingdom Metazoa; phylum Chordata; class Actinopteri; order Labriformes; family Labridae; genus Symphodus; species Symphodus melops. The sequence goes on from NC_136712.1 coordinate 18,992,377, forward strand.
TTGTCAACGTCAAGATATATTCTCCCTTCCAGCTCTGTCTTCCTCCGTCCTGCATCACTCCATCCCTCCTCCCTTTACTCACCCATCTCCCCCCCCTCTCTCTCTCTCTCTTCAGTCCTCCACCCATAACTGTGCCATTTATTCTCTCCATGTCGTCCTATTTTCAGGATCAAATTCAATCTTTTCGCACCACTTTCTCCTCTCTCTCTCTCTCTCTCTGTCTCTCTCTCTTTCTCTCTCTCTCTCTTTCTGTCTCTCTCTCTCTTTCTGTCTCTCTCTCTCTCTTTTTGTCTCTCTCTCTCTCTCTCCCACCCTCTTCCCTCTCTCTCTCTCTCCCCCTCTCTCTCTCTCTCTCTCCCACCCTCTTCCCTCTCTCTCTCTCTTTCTGTCCCCCCTCTCTCTCTCTCTCTCTCTCTTTTTGTCTCTCTCTCTCTCCCCCCTCTCCCCCCCTCCCCTCCCCCCCCCCCCCACCCCCCCCTCTCTCGGCTCCCCGCTGAGCTGAGTGGGCCGACTGAGGCTAACTACTCTCTCACATGCTCGCCATGTACCGCCACGGGCTATGCGAGCGCCCAAGCTAGCGTGCACGCTTTGCCTCCTTGCACGCACACGTCTGCTTATGTCTATTGAGTTATAACTGTCAAATCTGCACTAATCCCTCTGTGTGGGAGAGAGAGGGGCGAACGAGGCCTGCAGAAAGAAAGAAGAGGAACTTTTTCATCTAGGTCTTGTTTTTGTTTTTTTCCCAGTTGTCTTGTGTTTCTGCACATCTCGACTTAACGTGTGTGTCGCCACGGCCGTCAGAGAGTTTCTTTTGTCAGTAGAAACCAGGAGCAGGGAGAGTCTGTGATTAAAGTGTTGGATCGATACTGCAGTCTTGTTGCTTTAATTACAAAGTTGGATTTTTTATAAATGACAAGCTGGTCAAAGAAAAAGACTAAATAAACAAGACGTCTCCAATCGATGATTCTCTTTGCAATTTTCACTTTGACAGATTTCTTTTCTTCAGCGCAGATATCGTACGGCTACGAGGCTTCTCCCCCGCTGGTCGGAGTCGACACAGTCCGACACAGCAGGTGGCGGTGTGCACATAAATCAGGCAAAGAAAGCAGAAGAAGCAACCATGGCGAGCGCTCGTGGACTCGAGTCCATCCTGCTCACCGTGGAGTCCACGTCCTTGTTTGAGCTCGGGTGCGATCGTCAGAGTACGGCACGTTTGAGTTCACGAGGATCAAGTGAAGTGGACTTTGGGGTCAAGTGTAGTCGGATCCAGTCAGGATCACGCAGAAGGTTCGGCACGCGTCAGAAGGCACGCTTTGACTCGTGCTGCACAGTTTTCAACAGAGTGGGAAAAATCCTTTTTTGTTTTCTTCCTCTGATCCTTCGTCCTCGTTAAAACCTGGCACCTCGTACAACCCCAGATTTTTGGCTCGACTGCCGCAGAGTTTGGCTCGCTGAAGTCTGTCACTGACTAAATGACAGAGCGAGTGAAGAAATTACACCATCGAAGTCTTTAATGTTTGGACTGGATGTTCGTTTGAATGTCTCGTAGTAAACATCATCCTCAGCATCATCCTCTACTAAGGCTGGCTGCACACTCCACGGTGCAATTTGACCCCCAAAAATCTGGGGGCGTGGCCCAATTCAGAGCTCGTCACAACCAATGATTTGCCCAAATTATCCTCAACTGTGTGGTGTCAACACGATTTCTGCTCTCGCTCCAGTCAGATCCTCCGAGAGCTCAAATCACGAGTATTGAAAAGAATGTTTATGATCAAGCTTCATCCGATTGGAAGATACCTGAGCAGACCAGGAAGTGTGTGAAACGGGAAGCAGCGTCACTGTCACAGTGAACATAAACACAAACTGAGCGCCGAGCCGAGTGCAGGAGCAGCGCTCACACAAGGTGATGAAACTGCATTACATGAGAGAGAGAGAGAAGCAGGCGCCGGCCCCCTGAGGTGGAGCGACAGGTGGTCTCACCTGCAGAGTTTTCAGAGTCGACCTCTATTCCCCAGAGCTGGGGGGGGCGCCGCCGCCTCGGGGGAACACCCGCCTCCTCCTCGGTGCTTTTTTTAATTGAAAACGACTCCCTGATGAGGATTCCTCACGATGAGGATGTAAAGACTCGGTGGAGATCAGGCATACGAAGATTAGAGACAAAAAACAGAAATATTTTATGAAAATGCTCAAAAAAAAAAAACCCGGTATGAAGGATCTTTATTTATGTGCTGCATAAACACAGAGGAAGCATCAGTGTGTGTGTGTGTGTGTGTGTGTGTGTTCAGCCTGCCGCGCTGCCTCCCAAGCTGTTATTAGGGTCGTTAAGTCGTGAGTAGTTAATTAAATCTAACAGAGGTGATCACGGTCGAGTGTTTTCACTGCGCCGGAGCTTGTAGTGATTAACAGGAGCTCACATTAAGACGGACCCTGTTACTGTAATCCTCCTCCGCTCACTGTCTCTCTCTCTGCTCCCGCTCTTCATCACCTGCATCCCTTCACACATCTCCATCGAGCAAACAGGAACAGACTCAGTCCCCCCCCCCCCCCCCGCAGAGCATATCCACTGTGGATGTGAGAAAGATTCCCTCTCGAACACTGAAGACATCCTCTCAGAGAGCAGAAGGATCTCCTGGCAGCAGGTCGTTTCCCCGGCTAACGAGGAGAGTGAGGAGGAGATATGAAGAGAGAGAGGAGGCTGGAGTGATGCGTCGGGGGGGGGGGGGGGGGGGGGACGGACAGAGACATGAGAGGAGGGAGAGAGAAGCAGGGATGGGGGCTTCTCAGCCCTCGGCACAGGCTCTCAATGATTCATGGACTTACTCCAGTGATATCAGTAGGCCTGCTTTGGCGAGAAACACTCTCATGAGCACACACACACACACACACACACACACACACACACACACACACACACACACAGATACAGACTGACTCAAAAGTGAAGCAGAGAGCTGAGTGAGTCCATGTCGGTGTTAAATCCTTTTATGCATTTAACATGAAGTGAGAACTTGATTTTTTTCCCTTCTTGTCCTGAAATCTACAGGAAACCCAAAAACACAGAACTTCCCACTTTGGACTTTGCAGACTGAACCGTGCACACTGAGTCCGCTGCGTTTACTTTTCCATTCACTGCAAAACGTTTGCAGTATGAGATGTGAAGTGTCATCATGCAGAGTGATGGAGCAGTGAAGATGAAACATCGGGGGGGGCGGGGCCAAAGTTTGGAGTCAGTGTGCAAACATGGTCGACACGACTGTGGGGCGGCTGTGGGTCAGTTTGTAGAGTTGGTCGTCTCTAACCAGAAGGTCAAGGGTTCAATCCCCGGCTCCTGCAGCTGCACGTCCGATACTCTGCCACGCGTGCGTGTGCGCGTGCGTGTGTGCGTGTGTGTGATAAAAAGCAGTATTTTGAGCACTCTTGTTTCCCTGCCTCGAGCTGTACCTGGGGATCGAGCGCTTCAACACAAACATCTGTCTTCACCTTTTTTTTTAAACCCCATAACAAATACCTGCTCGCCACATCGACACCATTAATATGTTCAACGCTTCCTCCGATTTTCCTCCACGAGAACACAAATCACTTCCACCTCTCTAATCCTTTACCTCATCAAATACAATAAAAACATCATTCAGGAGCGCGGGATATTATCCGTGGAATTACGTTCAGTTAGTGCTGTTTCTCTCTTTCTCTCTCTCCCTCTCTCTCTCTCTCTCTCTCTCTCTCTCTGTCTCTCTCTCTCTCTGTCTCTCTCCCTCCCTCTCTCTGTCTCTCCCCCCTCTCTCTCTCTCTCTCTGTCTCTCTCTCTCTCCCTCTCTCTGTCTCTCTCTCTCTCTCTCTCTCTCTCTCTCTCTCTCTCTGTCTCTCTCTCCCCCCTCTCTCTCTCCCTCTCCCCCCCTCTCTCTCTGTCTCTCCCCCCATCCGTTTCTCTCTCTCTCTCTCTCTCTCCCCCCCTCTCTCTCTGTCTCTCCCCCCATCCCTTTCTCTCTCTCTCTCTGTGTCCCTCTCTCTCTTTCCCTCTCTCTTCCTCCCTCTCTCTCTCCCTCTCTCTCTCTCTGTCTCTCTCTCTCTCTCTCTCTGTCTCTCTCTCCCCCCTCTCTCTCTCTCCCCCCTCTCTCTCTCCCTCTCCCCCCCTCTCTCTGTCTCTCCCCCCATCCCTTTCTCTTTCCCTCTCTCCCTCTCTCTCTTTCCCTCTCTCTTCCTCCCTCTCTCTCTCCCTCCCCTCTCTCTCTCTCTCTCCCCTTCTCCCCCCTCCTTCTCCCTCCCCCCCTCTCTCTCTCTGTCTCTCTCTCTCTCTCTCCCCCCCCTCCTTCTCCCTCCCCCCCCTCTCTCTCTCTTTAAGCAGAGATAATCTCTTTTTAGAAAGTGTGATGCCGACGCCTCCACTCGGCACACGGGCGTCTTCCTGGCACGGTGAGCACGGTGAGGAGCGAGATAGAAACGGTTTGAAAAGAGTGAGTCCTGCTCTCGCCGAGTGATTGATGTGGCCAAATTAAAGCGAGCTGCGGTGCTTCACTTTAGAAAGGACGCCGTAATCCTCGCTTGACAAAATGATCGACCAACTCTCGTTTTAACATGTGCTGCATCTTTTTAATGAGCCTCCAAAGATATCTGAGTTTTAATTAAGAAAGTTTACTTTCAGAAGTTTCATCAGGAGCTTGAAAGCACCGTTGATCAACATGTGCATGGTGAGACCGGACCGGCGATTCTGACAGTCTGAGCAATCAAGACTCCAGTCGTGTGTGAATCTCCTCGCGTTGAGGATTTCTGATGACCTGTTTGAATGTCCGATCAGAATATGCTTCATGATGTTCAGTGAACATCGAACACGCACATCTGGAACTTCTCCCTCCTCCCGTCCTCTCCTCATCAGTCTTTCACTTTGTTGACGCGGCGGCTCTCCGTCCGTCCGTCGCCCTCGAGCCCTCTTTACCGCCTCTCCTCCTCCTCCTCCTCCTCCTCTCATCGCTACAATCAGAGAGAGAATCGGCCGAGCTCATCTCGTTTTAATTGAGACGTCCACGTTAAGACGGACATGAATATTACATCGGCCGGCCTCAATGGTTTAATATTCACAGTTTGAATTATTGAGCGTGTTTTCATCGGCAGTGTCGGATCCTTCGTCACTAATGTTTAGCGTCTGATGTTCGGGAAGTGATGGAATTTTAATCGCCTCTGCTTTAGCCAAAGTAGGCCATTATTTCCCATGATGCAATGCCATGTGTGCTTGACCTGACCTCCCTGAGCCTGTGACCTCAGAGCTGCATCACTTTGAGCTTTCTTAATTAGAGCGAGAGACAAAGAGGGAACGTGTGACAGGTGTTTCTTCTTATCTTTAGTCCTGTGTGTACACACACACACACACACACCATGCACACACACTCACAGACACTCACACACACACACACACACACACACACCATGCACACACACACACACCATGCACACACACACACACACACACACACCATGCACAAACACTCACACACACACACACCATGCACACACACACACCATGCACACACACACACACACACACACACACCATGCACACACACTCACACACACACCATGCACACACACACACACACACACCATGCACACACACACACACACACACACACACCATGCATACACACTCACACACCATGCACACACACGCACTCACACCATGCACACACACTCACACCATGCACACACACACACACACACTCACAGACACACACCATGCACACACACACACACACACACACCATGCACACACACACACACACTCACACCATGCACACACACACACCATGCACACACACACACAATGCACACACCATGCACACACAGACACCATGCACACACACACACCATGCACACACACACTCACAGACACACACCATGCACACACACACACCATGCACAAACACACACCATGCACACACACACACACACCATGCACAAACACACACCATGCACACACACACACCATGCACAAACACACACCATGCACACACACACACCATGCACACACAGAAACACACACACCCACTTACAGACACACACTCACACAAACACACACTCACCATGCACACACACACACCATGCACACACACACACACACCATGCACACACACACACACACCATGCACACACACACACACACCATGCACACACACCATGCACACACACACCATGCACACACACCATGCACACACACACACACACACACACCATGCACACACACACACACCATGCACACACACACACACACACACACCATGCACACTTAAGATGGAAATGATTCTCAGAAGTCCTCGTCTGGTGTTCCACTGAGCGCGGGCGCGTCGGGCGCGTCGGGCGCGTCGGGCAGCGGCTGCAGCGGTAAAGTTGGCGTTTCAAGTGACTGCACTCGGCAATTTAAAAGGGAGCCAGTTGCACGGCAGCGGCGGCGGAAAACATCGTCGCCTGCGGTTGCACTCACTCACACGTGTTGGCGTCTCAGAGAGGAAGATGGATCGGAGTACAGATTGTAAGTGACATGTTAATTTCTTCCCCGTCACTCACGGCCCGAGCGTCCGCCATCAAAGTAAAAGGGACACGAGCCCCCGCCGTCAGGCCGCTCCTTTTCTTCTTCTGCTGCTCTCATTTCTCCCTTTCTTCCTCCTCGGCTTCATGTCGGGGATTGTTCTGGGGTGTGACGGTGATCAAGGGGATGTTCAGTGCTCAGCCGCCCCCGTCTTCCTGGGGTGTGTTTGATTCCCGCTCTTCACGAGCCCCTCGGGGCATCCTCTCATCTCAAAGGTCAAACACACATGTTTAGACACAGAAAGAAAAAAAGGCTGACGGATGTTTGTGTGAGGTGCACACAGAGGAGTGAGAGGTCTCTCTGGATGCAGGATCTTTGTTTTAAATTCATGCCGGGTTTTGATATGCAGTCAAACGCAGCAAATCTAAAAGTTTAGAGCAACCTTCATGAGAAAAAATAAAAATGAAATGGAGTCGAGATTTAGTTAGAAGTGCAATAAAATGTGATGCAGCTATAAAGACATTTAAGGAGAGTTTAAAGAGCTGCATAGAGACCATACATGTGCATTTAAAGATATACAGTACTGAGGGCTTGTGAGTGAGTGGGGAATGACGTGCAGGACAGAAGCCGCAGGACAGAACCGAACCCGAGACATCGGCTTTGAGGACGATTTCCAGTTTCATCTCATTTCATGTCGTATCAGATCAGACATGACGCGATCCTTCATTCTGTTTTCAGCTGTCTGTGATTCTTCTGCAAATGTTGAACGTCGCCTCGGATGTGTTTTAGCCGCTGTGTTTCCAAGTTGCTCCCGCTGCTTTGTCAGAGGAGTATGAATGAATGGGGTTTGTCACTTCTGATGGTCTCTTTACACAGCAGCCTCTACACTCAGTGTGTGAATGTGTAGGTAATGCATCAGTGAGTGTATTAACCCCTCTCTCCCCCCCCCCCCCCCCCTCCTGTGTCTGCAGGCAGCCCTGGTACTACGGCTGGGGCTTCAACCTGCCGCGGGGTCAAGCTCTGCTGGACAAGTGGAACCAGATCCCCGACAACACAGACATCCTGGTCACACACTGCCCCCCGCTGGGTGAGACGCACATTACACACACACACACACACACACACACACACACACACACACACACACACACACACACAGATCATGCATGCTTTGTTCATATTTATAAGCTCACATACTGGCACGTGTTAGGATGCATCACACGTGTTTCAACAAAATGAACATACGAAAACATCAGACGTGTAGGCGTTAGTTTATCCACACACACACACATACACACACACTTTTTCATGCTTCAAAGTAATGAACTTCACGTGATACAACATATAAAATCATTCCATGTACAGATGGATTCAAACCTTAAACAGAGTCACGTGCACGCGTACAAGCACCGCAGCTTGACGTGTGATTCTGCGTGTGTGTGTGTGTACGAGTTAAACACACATACTTGGACTGTTTGAACATGTGTGCAAAAAAAAAAAAAAAAAGCAACATCAAAGTTGAAATGATCTTTCAAAGCCTTTTCAACACAATCAGGAAGGTGTTCCCTCTCAGGTTCACTCCCATTCAAACACAGGGAAGTTATCTCCAGCGTGCCGAAGACTTTGGATCCATTCTTCATGGTGTGTCCGTGAGCACCTGAGAACGGACGGGCCTGTGAATAAATCCACTGATATCTGTGTTACAATGAGAAGCAGTGAAGCAGCACATGATATGGGTCGGCTCTGAAATATGAATGTTATTAAGGCACATCATATGTTCTTCTTTTCTTCTTTCTAAGTTAAAGAGCATCTTTGAAGCCTGCTCAAAAACTCAATTTACATAATGTTCACATCTTTATTATTTGTTTTATTGGTTACTTGACCTACATTAGCTTTTAGCTGAGCTCTTCTGGTCTACAGTGATTTTAAAGCGTTTGGTGAAACATCAAGAAATGAGATCCAAAACGGGCAGAAAAGATCGATATGAGCGAGAGACTTTTTCTGTTGCAGAGTTTTGGAGGTCACGGCACTCAGGACTTGACCTTTATGATCCTCCAAGTTTGCACATTTACACTTTTACATATTCGTAGTGGTTGCATAAAAAAAAAAAAATTGTGAATACATCAATCTGCAGACGCGATGAGCACACACTCCTGGAAATGAAGGAGGTGGCTCTGCTCAATCAGTGTTACTGAGAGGTGAAGGAGTGTGTTCGTGTTCATGAGCCTCATAACTGAACACCTTTCACATTTCACACTCTTGTTTCCTTACAAGCAAGCATTTGAAAACGCACAGATGCTGGCTCGAGAGTGAACTGACATCCTGTGTACACACACACACACACACTCACACACTTTCACACCTCATCTCCCGCTGCAGCTGTGGTGCTCAGGCGAGTGTGTGTGATTGATTTCTGTGTCTGAGTCTCGGCTGCGAGCGCGGGCGTTTATTTTCCATTCAGCTTAGCGAAGTGTCTCCAGCTATCTGCTCGTAAGCCAGCGGCATATGGAGCAGCTACAGCAGGCTACTAATGCATGAGACACACACACACACACACACACACAGAGAGACGTAAATACTGGAGGGAACGGCATGAGGAAAATAATGCAAAAAGAGACAAAAGTGTAGGAGGAAAAAGTCTTTTTTCACAGGCACCAGAGGTAAGAAGAAGAAGAAATCCACTTTTGAATCATTTTAACAATCGAACAATGGAGGGAAAATGTGAAGAAAAAAAGCAAGATGGTGTTTGTCACTGCTGCATATGCCCCCCATCTTTATGAGGCGTGATAAAGCGGCAGATCACCGGCATACAAACACAGACATATGTTGGTGTTGAGCAAGACTGGGGGGGGGGGGCAGAATGAGAAGGGAGGAGGAAAAGCAAAGTTTGGTTACAGAAGTTGATATTTAAAGTGGGAAAAAATGATCCTAAAATTAGTTTAACCCTTTTTACACAAAGTGGTCAGTAGCATACTGAAGCCTCCGCCCTCCTCCAGAGATGCTCCACTTGTGTTCTCATGATGGAGTCACAGACAAAATCATCTTCTGCTCGAGCTGCACCCACCTGTGTGTCCTGCACTGTTGTGTTAGCATGCTAATGTTAGCGCTCTTTATTTAGCCCATAGCTGCAGTCACCTGTGTGTCCTCCACTGTAGTGTTAGCATGCTAATGTTAGCGCTCTTTTGTTAGCTGGTAGCTTCATGTAAACTGACACAGAATGAGCTAAAAACTCAAATCAAAATCAAATAATCAGTGAGTTTCTTCTTCTTGACTCAAACAGCTTTTATACACAAGGGGAGGAGCCGGCCGTCCCGCCCATGTAAACACAGCTCTGACAACAACACAGCCAGCAGGACTCCAGCTTCTCCCTCACTGGAGACAGTCAGGACTCACACACACATTCACACAGGAGAGACTGGAGTCATGGGATATTTGTGTCACACATTTTTCCTTTAAAGAAAAAAGAAGTCTTTAGTTTATCCAAGCCTTCGATCTCCGATGTTCCACCCTGACTTCAACTCCTTCATTTAAAGTCATAATAAAGTATCAAATATTTATAGTTTGCACACTTCTGCACAGTTACAGACCAAAGGAATGAGCCGAGCTGAGTGAAGTGATTTGAGCCTGATACAAAAAAAAAAAAATCCCAGAGAGAAAGTGAAGTAGAAAAGAAAAGAGTCTCCAGGGACGACTTTGAGATTCTTCCCCACATATATATGTATTTTTTTTTACTACAAGACAGAGTGCTAAAATTTCACTCAAAGCAAAGTTAATGGAGCGCCTCGTTCTCTACAAAGACGTAAAAACCTGCAGTGTGCTCAGCTGGCAGTGAATCAGTCGTGCTGCTAAAGTCATACAATCGACTTCTTTATCCTCTAAATGTACCTGCCTGTGAAAAAAAAAAAAAAAAACACCCACTTTAAGTATCAGCTTCAGTATAAAGAGCCTTAAATGTGGAAGTCTCTTCTTTTACAAGCCTTGGGAGACGCTGGAAGTGAAGTGAGAAGTTACGAGGGCTTTGTGTGTCTCGGGGTATTTTGCTCTAATGTGCCGTTTGTTTCGGAGCAGCTGCTGCTTTGGGCACGGAGCCTGTTTTCCTCTTTTTGTCTCACGTTGCCTCTCTGTCTCTCCCCTCTGCCGTTAGCTTCCTCCTCACAGCCAGATTAAGACGCCATATTCTCCCTGTTTTCTATCACGCCGTCGTGAAGACACGCCGCCTTCCTCGCCGCAGTGCAAACCAACGTTTGACTCTCACCCCGTTTTATCTTCACCTCCAATCTTTATTGTTTTTAAATTATTCAGGAGGAGACGTCTTTGGCCTCCAGTAATGAATGAACAGTGATTTGTTGTCCACTCGTCCGTCCCCTCCGCATGACCTTCGCTCCAGTCTCGCTCTAAACATCACCTTTGTGTTTTCTCCTGCTGACCACGAGTGTGTTTGCTGGTTGATAAAAGCTTCAGCTGCAGACTCAAACGTCTTGCTTGTTCCTTCATCTTGTTTGTTTCTCTACATTTATTATTTATTTTTTACCTCCTTGCTTCTTTTGTCGCGTCCATTTTTCCCTTTTTGTCCTTCTCGTGTTTTTCCTCCGCAGCCTGCGTTTGTGTTTGAATGTTTGCAGACGGTTTATTTCATCAGAAAAAGATTTTGATGCTTTTTTGAGGTAAAAAAAAAAATCTGTTAAACTTTTTCATCCATAGCTTGATTATTATTATTTTTACTTTTTTTTTTTTTTTTGCAGTGAAAATAAAAACACACCTCATACTCGTCGTCACCAGTTTATTTATACAAACAGTTTTGGTCCAGGTTCAGAGAGACTGAAAGGCAAAGCAGCAGTAGCCTGCAGGATTTTTCCTCTGTGATTTAATATCCTGCTCACCTACTTCACGAGGTAACAGGATGTGCAAACAGCTCCTTTAAAAGCTCTTTTTACACACACTGTGAGATCACTCTGCGCTGCGAGGCTGAGCGGCCGTCTGAATTTAGCTCTTTCCGTTCAAACACGAAGCCGACTAAAAACTGTGATGTGTGTTTGAATAAACCTGCAAATTACAGTGAAATGATCCGTTTGTGTTTCTCAACATTAATTCATTTGAAGAACAGCAAAGACTCCGAGTCAGTATTTAGTGTTTATTCGTTGACTTGAACGGGGACAAAAAGAAAAGCATCAGTCTCTCTAAAGAGAAGAGATGCAGTCATGCACAGAGCTCAAACATGTTTCTCTGAGATGAAACATTGATGCTGATTGGTTCAGTGAAGTGAAAGTGCAGAAGTTTGTGTAAAGTACAGACATGTGATCACTCCTCACCTTTTCCAAACTTAAAATCACATCTTGAATATTAAATAATAAAGTTGCTCCGTCGTCGTCTCGTGATGCTCCAGAATAAAACTCCAGACCTGCAGGAAAGACGTCCCCGTTCTGTCGATTCGCACGAGAAACGCCTCGAAGGACTTCCTGGTCTTGGTTCACAAACCCAAGTCAGGTGTGTAGTCTTCAATGGGGGGGGGGGGGGGCAGTCCTGCTCCTCGTACAGATAATCACATGTATACAGCTTTATGAACGTGCTGACTTCAGAGCAGCTGCTCAGGCGGGTTTATAATCAACCCAACATGTTGTTAGATGTCTCTTTAACGGCTCACGTCTTACATCCTGCAGACCTGACAGGTGCACGTTCGATGAGCGTATTGATGCCTTCAGAGGAGGAACACAATCATTCAAGTTGACCTACAAGTTCTGCTGCTCCGGTTCAAAGCCGGAGTCTCTGCGTGTGAAATCAAAGACAGAATCTAATGGGCAAATGTTGGTGTTTGCTGAGATGCTCGGAGGACGCCCGGAGGACTCTTTGTTTGCCGACGTATTTTATCGAGTCCTTTTGTTCCCTGTGCTCCGCTCTTCTCGTCTCTTTTGTGTTTGCTCTCCTCTTCCTGTCTGGGCAGAGCGACAGAAGCTCGGAGAGACACGCGCTCCTCCGTCTTTTTTTATTTCTCCGACTTGATGCTTTTATTGACTCAGCATCAGCGGCATCCGTCGCCGCCGAGCAGCCACTAAATCATACACACTCCTCGCTTCATCCTTGTCACACACACTGTGAGGTCTGCATCTCTGTGTGTGTGTGTGTGTGTGTGTGTGTGTGCCTGTGATTGATCTTTATTTTTCTATAGCCGCTTTCTAACGCGCCTTTTTCTCTTTGTGCTGCGATGTGCAGTTTGCCGTTAGACGACGAGTCTGAAATGGAGAGCTTCATTTTCAAATGTGATTTATTGTTTTTTTGAAGGGAGAGGAAATGTACATCCCTCCTTAAAGACACATTCAGCATCCGTCATACTTTAGATTCTGCTCCTGAATGCTCTGGATCTGATTGGACCAGAGAAGGTAGGCGGGGCTTTGAAGGCCGTTTTGGACGCCCCTGGGTTTGCCAGATATGAGAGCAGTTATTGCAGCGATGGAAGCAGGTGACAGAAGACTTGAGTGTGTTTTGGCGTGAGGTGTGTTTGATTCGCGTGTCCTTGTGTGCAGGATTTCTGGACTGGGTACCGAAGAAGATGCAGCGTGTGGGCTGCATGGAGCTGCTGAACACGGTGCAGAGGAGAGTCCAGCCCAAGCTCCACGTGTTCGGACACATTCATGAAGGTAGGTTCTGCTGATGACGCTCGCTCCTCCTGAAAACAAGCCAAACAAGACGCTCAGATAAAAACACACACGGCGTGCACGAGACCTCACACGGCGTGCACGAGGCCTCACACGGCGTGCACGAGGCCTCACACGGCGTGCACGAGGCCTCGCACGCCTGTGCCTGACATGATCGACGTCTCTATAGAATGACAGCAGAGTCAGACGGATGCTGCGTCACCTTTACCCTTTGTCCTCACTCTGACTCCTCACACGTGAGAGGCTCCTGTCAGACGGGGATTCAAACCAGCAACCTCCTCGCTGTGAGGCGAGGTTGGTATTTGTTTCTTGAAAGAATACAGTTAATATATTTAAAGCTCAAATAAAAGCTTTGAAGTGAAGGGAGAAGCTGCTTCTGTGGTCACACACTTCTTTAGAGCTCGCTCTTCATTTCATTAGATTATGAAAAAAACAGGATGCAGACGAGCGATCAGGCCGTGTGACCGTATGAAGATGCTGTTCTGCTTTTTTTGAACAGGAAATGATTAAAGCACATCAGCGAGCGAGGGCAGAGAGGCCGCCTCCCCCGGCTGGAGATGAGCTTTTTTTCAGGGTTATCAGGTCAGCGCGGAGCCCCCCCCCCAACCCCCGTCACAGAGGACCAGATTAGAAACTAGATCATATTTTATAACGTGAGAAAAAAAAGAAGAGTTCTTCTTCTTCATTATCATCAGGAGGAGAGGAATTCATCCAGACATAAATTATCCTCGCTGCCTTTTTGTATTCATGGATTCCAAATCTAAAAAGGAGCAGCGCGGACCGACGGAGTCGAGTTCCAAGAGCTGCTGAAAGTGACACCTACACTTAACAAAATCACTGATGGTGCACAGTCAAACTGCACTACTTTTTTTTTTTTTTTTTTTTGGAGATGGTTGTTAACTTATGCTCGACAAAATGGTCACACTCTCAGTATGTGCCATTTGGAAGGAACGCTGCTCCAAAGTGGCTCTCGAGCACAGATTCTTTTTAGCTGTAGTGGTGTTAGTGTCACACTCTCGTGCATACATTCGCTCTTTGTGGAGACGAAGGCGAGCTGTGATACTAACAGCTTTAGAAGCACAGTTGTCTTTTTTTGTTTTTATTCTCCAGAGTCACGTCGCGTACGTCCTCCAGTATGAGCTCCACATTTAATCCTGCTCTGCTTCCTGTTCATGAAACAAACTTTAAATCTTTCAATCCGAGCTCTTTGTTCTAAAATGTGTTTGGTGACGTTCTTCTTCTTCAGGTTACGGCATGATGACGGACGGCACCACGACGTTCGTCAACGCCTCGGCCTGCACCGTCAACTTCCTGCCCATGAACGCACCCATCGTGTTCGACCTGCCCAACCCTCGCACCACATGACTAGAGGAGGCCGGCTCCAAAGCCCCTCCAGCCAATCAGGAGAAGGAAGCCCGGAGAGGTAGGTGAGGTTGGTGGGCGAGCACGAAAAGCGAGATGTGTAAATAGGAGGCGAGGAGCGTGCGGTTTAAGGCGACGCGGACTGTGTGGAGACGGAGCCGAGTCACTTCTCATGTCATTTCCATGTGCCAACTTTTTCTTCATCTCAACGCTGAGAATGAAAACGGACAAACGGCCGGGAGGAAAGACGTTTTCCTTACTGCACTGACAATCTTGACTTTGCTCTGAAGGAGACGAGAGAGACTTTTATTTCTCTTCAAAGCGAGACTGACTGCAAACATCTGACTTCGAGCTTGACGGGAGTTTTGCTTTTTGCAGCCCTGGAACTTTTCTCTCCCTCTCAGTTTTGAACGTTGATTTTCCATCTTTTTTTCTTCCTCCTGTTTCTCCGCCCTCCTCAGGCGTTGTGTGGTTATTTTCTCTATTTTTTTTTTTTTTTCTGCAAGTGTATGTGTGAGATCAAAGCGAGCGTGTGAGGGCAGCGAGAGGTCTCTGCCAGAGGCGTTTAGAGAGTCGGGATGTCAAACGTGTTGACACCGCTCCCCCGGGCCTCATTACGGCCCTCATCAGCCTGTTAGCGGAGGACGCGCAGGAAACCACCAGCTGCACTTCTCCCTCACTTTCCTTTTCCTCGCCTCTCAATGTTTGATGGCGTGGAGCTCAGATTTGTATGGAGGATTTCAGGCTTTAGCACAAGGTGCTACATGCTAACGGTGATTGAACATTTGATCCTCTCTGAGAGGAGCGAAGCTGTAACTTAATGTACTGTAACGATGTAAATGTTCTCTGTCAGTGTAAAGACAAAATACCTTTTCTTCAACATTTCCAAGTTGTTGCGATGCTTTTCAAAGAATCCTTGTTCTTATTTGTGTGTTCATAATCCTAGGTAATGTAAATGCTTATTATTGTGTTTCTTCTTCTCTGTGAAGCAGGTCGGCCCCGAGCGTCACGTCTTGTGTTTTTAAAAACAGAGCTCTTATTTACTCTCGCCTTACTTTGCTCCGTTTTCTCAATGAAGAGATTCTGAATGTGCTCGGCATAGCAAGAGCGCGTCACACTTTGATCCTCCGACATCATGTCTGAACGCTCCCCGAGGCTGCGCTTTACTCGCCTCTGCAGCACGTCGGCGCTCATTCTGCCGCCTCATGTCTTAATGCTTCCAGCACGGAGGAAGAGGAGGGCGGGAATTTAACACGGAGCGTGGAAGAAGCCGTGTCTGTGGAGAAGTGTGGGAGGTGGTGCAGCTGTTAGAAATGCACGTTGACGTACGGCTCCTGACAGAGCTGGACGTTTGAGCTGCTTCGCTCTTATTAAAGGTCAATGTTCAAGGTCAAGTTTAGACGACGGATCAGTTAAAGGAAGCAAAACGTTCAATCGTAGTTATAGATCGAGTTATCAGAAGAAATGTAACCTGAGCATCACGCAGTGTTGACGTCCCTCATCAGTTCTGTCTAGACGCGTGGGGGGAAAGCAAACAAAGAAGGCGGCTGTGATGGAGGTGGTCAGCGTGTTTGTCCTTTGATAATTCTGAGTGATACTTCAAGATAAACTTGAAGGATCTTATCGTGTGCGAGGACGATATGCTGACAGTCTGATGCTTTTTATTTCTTTTAACCTGCAACTCCAGATGAGTCTTAGGTGAAGAAAAGAACGTGTGTTTCTGCAGTCTCAGCAGTTTGTAAACTCAACATTCAAATGTGGCCCCTCCTCCTCCTGAAGCCCCGCCCCCTGCAGGACGTAGTAGAGCAATACCACGGGTAAAAGACAACACAAGGTTCAGCCTGGTTTTAGAAGCAGCTTCATCCTCTCGCTGTTTCTCCTCACTCTCATTAGATTTTCTACGTCCACGTCCGTCAGATTCACCGCTTTGAATTTCCTCCAATCACTGAGCTGTATCCACTCCTAAACTCACCTGCTGCACTCTCATTGGCTGGAGGAAACACACCAGCTCCGCCCACAAACGTCCCGAGTCAACCAGAACAAATCAGAAGAGTAAAATCCAGTCAGAGGACAGAGTCTCTGCAGACACAGTCACACAGGTACGGAGGCCCAGAAGGGACGAAGAGCAGCTTCACTTTAGAATGCATTTTATTTTGAAGGGACAAAGTCGCTGCTTTACTTTAGGATGTATTCTATTTTGAAGGGACAAAGTCGCAGCTTCACTTTAGGATGTAATTTATTTTGAAGGGACAAAGTCGCAGCTTCACTTTAGGATGTAATTTATTTTGAAGGGACAAAGTCGCAGCTTCACTTTAGGATGTATTTTATTTTGAAGGGACAAAGTCGCAGCTTCACTTTAGGATGTATTTTATTTTGAAGGGACAAAGTCGCAGCTTCATTTCAGGATGTATTTTATTTTGAAGGGACAAAGTCGCAGCTTCACTTTAGGATGTATTTTATTTTGAAGGGACAAAGTCGCAGCTTCACGTTAGGATGTATTCTATTTTGAAGGGACAAAGTCGCAGCTTCACTTTAGGATGTAATTTATTTTGAAGGGACAAAGTCGCAGCTTCACTTTAGGATGTAATTTATTTTGAAGGGACAAAGTCGCAGCTTCACTTTAGGATGTATTTTATTTTGAAGGGACAAAGTCGCAGCTTCACTTTAGGACGTAATTGTCAGGAAAAAGCTGCTGACTCGCCTCGTGTGACAGCAGCCACAGACAGAATCTTCCTGATGGTCTGGTTTTTGTGGGACATCAGGATTTATCTCCGTCAGTTTAAAAAGTCCCCACAGCAGCTTTAAGATGTTTTCAGGGTTTTTGGTCTTCAACCAGACGGCGTTTAAAACGTCCTCCTGTCAGTCAGGTAACGCTCGCTCTGTCATTGTTTATGAGACACAAACAGTTGCACCGCTCTCCTCACTTCACTAATTGGTTCTGATGGATCTGAAGAACATGTGACGCTTCTTTGTTGAAACCTGGCACTCGGAAAAATCCGCCCTGCTCTTCAAAGCTGCAGGAAGTGTGGAGACTTCAGATCAGGGTTACATGGTTTGAATGTTTGTTTGTTTGTTTGTTTCTGCGCTTGAATGAAAACCAACTTAATGACGGCCGATGAAGGAGAGGAAGAAAAGAGAAACTATTAAAAACCAAAATGTTTGTGGGGAACCTTCATCTCTTGAGTTTCCTGAAAGCTGTCTGTGTGTTTCTGCTCGACTCTCCTCATTTGGGCGTCTCCACTTTGATGCTCTCCTGCTTCACGAGCCGTCTTATGTGTTTCCTGTTTTTTACAGAGAGAAAAAAAAAAAAACGAAGTTCTGTAACTATTTATTGGTTTATTTCTTGAGGCATGCTTAAAGGAGTTAATGACTCCTGCTACTCAGACAATCTGCACATGAAGTGAGACGCGTACTGTTTGAAAAGAGGACGCCGTCCGCACGTGACGGGATGATTGACAGCTCAAAGCAGACAGACGATTGATGCGGGGACTTTTTAAAGGAGTATGAACAAACTTTCTACCTGCTGGATCCTTTTTATTTCAACATGAATGCTTCAGCAGAAACTTCAGGTGTTTTTTTTTTTTTCTTTTTTGGTTTTTTCAAATAGACGTGTTGAATTTTGGAATAATGTGTTTATGAGATGTTGTGTTTGTACGGCGGAGAGTTTGGGACACATTAAAGAGAAAAAGGAGAGAAAGCCATGAATGAAGTGATGCTCACAGAAGAAACTTGTGACTTCCTGTGTTCCTTGAACCAGCCTCTAGTGGACACTCGAGGAACTGCAGCATTTTTGCACTTCCATTGGAGCAGATCGCAGGGGACAGGAAGTCAGACACATGGGTTTTATTTTCAGAATAAAACACTCTGTGTGTGTGTGTGTGTGTTGACGTGTTTATGAAGGTTTCATAGCACGAACATGGAGAACCCCGCCTGTCGGCTTCCACGGACGAGGCAGCACGGAGTCGTACCGTATCTGGAGGACGTTCTGCGTCACATAAAATGCATCCGTATGTTCGATCTCCTCTGTTCTCCCATTATGACGAGAAACTCAGGTTGATTCAATCGTTTTTTTTTCTGTAAGGGTTCGGCTTGGTAAGTCTTTTTTTGTGTTTTGACCTGCAGCCTTTCTCGACACTGAACGCATCGAGGCGGGGCTTTAAAATGTGAGCTTAAATTATTGGCACGATGTCGACGTCTCTTTCTCTCTCATGTGACCCTCGCTCTCCGTCATGATTCTGCTGTCGTTGTTGTTTGGAACGTTTTCTTTCAGATTGTGAAATAAAAAAATGAAAACCCGACGGCGGCGAGGTGCGGCTGTGTTGCTCCTGGAGACGACTCTAAAAATGTAAAATACTTCTTTTTTTTTTGTCTTTCTTTCTTTCTTGGAAGTTTCTGCCGGTTCTGAGAGATTAATCGACCGACTGAATAAAAACCTTATCTGTGACCTTGATTCCTTCTTTTCCTTCCTTTTGTCTCTGCTCTAATTATTATTTCTTCTCCTTAAGCAGAAAAATTAGAGGCGACGAGGAAAGTTTCCCCCCGTCCTGCTTCTTCTGCTTTTGTTCCGATCAAAGGTATCTGTGTCTCGTATCAATTATAGCGCCCGGAGCAGAGAGTTAATTTCCAGTAGCTAAACCCTCGCCGCTCCGTCTCCGCGTCCCGTTTTGTTCCACAGGTCTTCCACACCTCTGCACAATCTAATGAGAACTCTCCTTCAAATAATTACATTAGTAATCCCAGGGGGGAGCGGCTCATTTATTCACAGCCATTAATACTGCGGGCTTTCATATACTCGTGTTTCTGCCTCTCCAACCTAAAAAGCTTCTTTCCATTTGCACACCTCTCGCTCCTCTCTCCTCGTTTAATGGTTCCCAGCTCTCTGCACGTGTCTCTCCTCCCCCTGTGCGACCCGTGCGTCTTGCTGCAGCAGCGTTTTTCCCTCCAGATGAACGAACGCCGCACGCCTCGTCGTCCCGTCTGAACAGAAGATGCACGCTGTGATTCCTTTACGGGATTGGCTGAAGCTCATCCTTTCATTCCCAGCCCTCCGCCCCTCGCTCACCTTCCTCAGCACCTTTTGTACTCCTCGACGCGCTTCTCATCTGGATCTATGGAACGAGCGTTCAGAAGCTCCAGCACGTACAGCAGAGCGCCGCGGGGGTCCTGATGAGTGTTCCCCCTCCACACCTTAAAGAACCGCTTCGACTTTTTGTTTTTATGGTTTTATTTCAATTACAGCACTTTGAGATTTCCATCAAATCTGCCTTGTAAATAAAAGGTTTTATAATTATTATTTCAAAGAGAGGCACTCGATCGATCTCTCTTTATTCGACCAATCAGGGAGGGCCGAGAGGCGCCAAGCGTGCTGTTCACTCTCGTATTTCAGTCGTGTCGGACAGAAGAAATCTTTTAGTGTTGTGACAGTTTTCCTTTAAACAAACCTCAAGTGCTTCGGAGTGAAGACGGAGAGATGATGGCGTGCGACAGAATGAAGGAGGACGGGTGACCAGTAAAGCTGTTTCATTATCATGGAAGATTTTAACTCCTGTGTTATTAAAAAAGATTCAGTTAGATGTGCATATTTGGCTCCAGAGGTGAGGAGATCTATTTAACCCCTCGCTCCGTTTCTGTGCAGTAAAAAGTGACGGAGCAGCGGACGTTGTTTAGCAGACTGTTGTCATGGAGACGGGACGGACGTGCTGCACTTTACACGGGGTCGACGAAGTGAAACTGGAGCCATGATGTGATCTGGATGTTTGAGTTCAGCTGCTTCATGTTCAGAGTTATTGTTGAAGTTTTATCAAACTTCACGGACTCCAGACGATGGACCTGGACGCGTCACTTCATCCTGAACTCTCAGTGGGGGTTTCTGATCTGGTGTCAGCGCAGAAACGTCCACAGGAAGTGGTCATAGCGGATCGTTCCTGTGGTGTCGGCGTCAAAAAAAGAGCTCAGGTGGAAGAACTCCTCCTCCGACAGATTCACGCCGAAGTGGCGAAGCACCTGCAGGGAGAGAACGGCCAAGTTAGTGTGTGTGTGTGTGTGTGTGTGTGTGTGTGTGTGTGTGTGTGTGTGTGTGTGTGTGTGTGTGTGTGTGTGTGTGTGTGTGTGTGTGTGTGTGTGTGTGTGTGTGTGTGTGTGTGTGTGTGTGGAGATGTCGTCCCTAACCAGGCTGCTAATTGTTTCCATCGATTGACTCGCCGCGTGGCGCCGCCCTCCTGGGTTAACGTGTCAGCGCGCCTTCTCTCAACCTTCAGCTTAATTGAACAATTAAAATGGCTGATATGCAGGTACGTGTGTGTGTGTGTGTGTATACGTGTGTGTTTGTACATGTGTGTGTGTGTGTGTGTGCAGCGTCCTCCAGACACTTTGATAAGTGACGTGTGCAACGTGAGAAGCCGTTTGTCTTTGCGTGTTTTACTCGCTCCAGGTGGCGCTCTGCAGCTGAACTCACCTTCCTGAAATCCTGCACGGAGACGCTTCCTGTGCGGGCGCCGTCAGACGCCAGGAAGCCGCGTCTGATGGAGGTCCAAGAGGAGCGAATCACGTCGTAGATCCGCAGCATGACGTCCACGCAGGATCTGCTCAGAACACCCCGGCTCGTCTGAACCAATCCAAGGATCCCATCGAGTGGCGCCCGACCGGGAATGTGCGAGCGGTGAAGGAGAACAAAACGTGTTTATAAATCTTTGATCATTTCAGCAGGTTTTTTATGACTTTGAGAACACACACGCCGTCTCAAGAGGTAAGACGAGACTAGAAGAGGCGGAGCCAAGATGGCGGATGAGTCCAACGCCATATCGAAACTACTCGTTAACCTCAGTTTAAGCAAAACGTAATAAAGCAGCAGAATGAACTGAACCAAGACGAATCACAGAGCGGTCCGAGGAGTCGTGTTTTTATGGTCGGAGAGGCAAAAGTTAGAGAAGAGAAAAAATGGTGCGAGAGCCAGTTTCCTGTTTGCAGTTTAAAAAAAATCAGTTGTTGTTTTCGAGCAAACAAAAGCTGAAGTTGTGCACGAGCGCGAGCAGAAGCGGGTGTTACGCAGTAAATGACAGTGTCATCGGCGTAGCATAGAAAGCAGACTTCGGAGAATTCTGTCCAAGAGAATTTGGGTCAGAAGAAAATGATGGATATGAAAGCTGTCACGTTATCAATAATACTTCGACAGCTGAGACTCCCAACAAAATGCTTTTTGTTTTTCGATAAGGACGTTTTGTCTTTAAACTCGTCCACAGACACCATCGAGTCCGAGTCCTTGCAGGGGGTCTCTTCAAATTGTACGCAGATGGTGGGATCGGTCGAGACAATGCAGGTCTTTGTGAATCCAAAAGTTGCTTTGGAAGGTTGCAGCTCGCGGGTTGCCAGATTAGGCCCTCACCCACTCGCTCCACTGAAGCTTGGGGCTGGGCTTAGTGGCTCAGCGGGGGGTTCTTTTACTGCGTGCCCACCCGTGTGTCATTGTTCAAAGCTTCATATACACCTCCACGTGCCAAAAAGAAAAAAGCACCGCAAAGCACCAAACTCGCCCGTTTTGCTTGTCACGGGAGGCGACAGTCGAGAGCCTGAGGGTGGGAGGTCCCCGCTGAGTTTACACAGTCTGGCAACCCGCCTTCGCCCGTCACCTCCTCCTCATGTTCCAGAGACACCAGCTCTCCAATTCACTGTAACCCAATCGAAACGTACAGCCAATAACAGCACAATGGATCAGAGCTTAAAGAGAGGAGAGGGACTCGTCTGAGACGTGCTAATCTGCAGCTCAGCGTGACGGCGTGGAGCTGAAAGTACACAACTCGCCACAGGCTTTCATTAACGTGGACGCACGGACCTCCTGCTCGCCACGTCCAGGGCAGGTGATAAACGCAGGTGATACCCGTGGCGTGAGAGAGTGGGCGGGGCCATGAAGCTTGAGCGGGGTTTCTCTGCTCCGTGTGAGCCTGTTTATCTCGCAGGTGTCGTTTTCCAACAGTTGCGTAAAACGATTTTATTCGTGTCGTAGAAACTGTTACAAAAGAATCTTCCTCCTTCGACTTTTTTACCCATCTGCCCCGAGAAACATTCAGCTGATGACGATCCAAGAAAGTTTTTGTCTCAAGTTGAACACTTTGGCCGCCCACCTTCTCTCTCTCTCTCTCTCTGTCTCTCTCTCTCTCTCTCTCTCTCTCTGTGTCTCTCTGTCTCTCTCTCTCTCTCCCTCTCTGTCTCTCTCTCCCTCTCTGTCTCTCTCTCTCTCTGTCTCTCTGTCTCTCTCTGTCTCTCTCTCTCTCTCTCTCTGTCTCTCTCTCTCTCTCTCTCTCTGTCTCTCTGTCTCTCTCTGTCTCTCTCTCTCTCTCTCTCTCTCTCTGTCTCTCTGTCTCTCTCTGTCTCTCTCTCTCTCTCTCTCTCTCTCTCTCTCTCTCTCTCTCTCTCTCTCTCTCTCTCTCTCTCGGTGCATGCTGGGAGTGAGCGGTGTGAGTGAGACGCTGAGCGTTTGAGATTTTTTGACGTTTCTTTCTTTCTTAATTTGATTTAATTTAATGTAATTATTGGGTAAAGGGTTCACGTTAAGTTTATTGGTTAGTGTGTGTGTGTGTGTGTGTGTGTGTTTAATCTCCTGCCGGTGTCTCGCCGGTCGGCGTCTCCAGACGCCATGGTAAATGGAGTCACCTTTGGCCACCTCACGAGGAAGCATGGCATTAAGATCAACGCCAGCTTCCCGTGCAGTGTGGAGGAGATCGGGCTGGCTGTGGGGGAGAAGGTCGGACACGGCAGCGTGAAGTCGGCGGCTCGGATGAACAGTGCCGTGGTCATCTTCCTGGATCAGGTGGAGAAGGTGAACCGCGTGGTGGAGACAGGCATCACGGTGAGGGAAATGTTTGTTCAGGTGACCCCGCTGACACAGCCGTCCACCAGGGTCATCCTGTCAAACGTCCCTCCGTTCATAACCGACGAGTTTCTGAGCAGAGAGCTTTCCAGACATGGGAAGGTGGTGTCCCCCATTAAAAAGATCCTGTCTGGATGTAAGTCTCCGCTGCTGAAACACGTAGTGTCTCACCGCAGACAACTGTTTATGATACTTAATAACCGGGATGCGGAGCTCAACCTCCGCTTCCGTGTTAAAGTAGATGATTATGACTACGTGATTTTTGCCTCCTCGTCGGCAATGAAGTGCTTCGGTTGTGGTGAGGAGGGACACACCGTGAGTGCCTGTCCGAAAGCCGGGGATCCGGCTCCGCCTGGCCGGGAGGTGACCCCCGGCCCTGTGGCGGGGTCTTCCGCTGCTCCGCCGGTGGCAGCGGAGCGGCGGGGGGCCGCCGCCCCACGGCCCGCGGCCGCAGCGGACATTTCATCTGCTGTGACCCGGGCTGTGGCGTCCGAGCGGCCGATAGAGGAAGCGCGCTCCGCGCTGCCTCTCTCCGCTGCTGTGCCCGACCTGGAGCAGGGGGGGGTGAGTATGAATGATGTGTCCGACCTGGAGCAGGGGGGGGGGGGTGAGTATGAATGATGTGCACAGTGTGAGTGAAAGTGAGCAGAGAGGAGAGACACACGTTTCAGGTGATGTGGTGGAGGGAGAAAAAAAGGATGAAAAAACTACAGAAAAAAATGAAAGTGAAGCACAGGGTGTTAGTGAGTCACAGGTAGAGGGGGGCACGCAGGTAGAGGGGGGCACACAGGTAGAGGGGGGCACACAGGTAGGGGGGGGCACACAGGTAGAGGGGGGCACACAGGCAGAGGGGGGCACACAAGCAGGGGGGGACACACAGGCAGAAGGGGACATACAGGTAGAGGAGGCAGGTGGGGGGAGTACTAGTCGTACTTGGGGAGAGCAGGTAGAAGAGGCTGAGATGGAGGATGAGGAGGAGGAGGAAGAGCCTCATATAAAGAAACCTGCTCCTAAGCGGAGAAGTACAAGAAAACTAAAGTTTGTAAAAAAAAGCAGTAGGAAGGAGGAGGACAGTGAAAGTGAGTGTGTCTCTGACAGCAGTGACATCCCTCCTCCTAAAGTCACAAATAGCCAAAAGAAGAGACTATACACTCCGGAAAAAATCAGAACATTTTTAATCAGAACATTTAATAAAAAAATAAACATTGAGGATTATTTCCCAGACTTGAATATGTTCTCAATGTCAGTCTCGCACCATATGAACAAGAAGGAGGAGCCTGTTTTTGACGAAAAGGAGGTCTATAGATTAGTAAAACTTGTGCATAGAGCCAACAAGCAACTGGAAGAAAGGGATAAAAGTCAAAGCCAAGCTCTCCAATGTGTTTTTTAATTAATTTATTGGTTTTTATTTTATTTTTAAATCTCTTTCTTATGGATAATTTTAAAGTAGGTAGTTTAAATGTAAACGGAGCCAGAGAGCCCAAAAAAAGAGCCGCCATTTATGAAACAGCCAGGATGAAACACATCGATGTTTTTTATCTCCAAGAAACTCACAGTGATGATCGCAACGAGGCCGACTGGAGGAGAGAGTGGGAGGGGGAAGTCATTTTAAGTCACAACAC
The DNA here is from genome assembly GCF_947650265.1 of Symphodus melops. Lineage (NCBI taxonomy): Eukaryota > Metazoa > Chordata > Actinopteri > Labriformes > Labridae > Symphodus > Symphodus melops. The sequence goes on from NC_136712.1 coordinate 19,017,388, forward strand.
TTCTCTTAGTGGAGGAGTTGGCTTCCTCCTCTCCAAGTCTTTTACTCCGGCCTCACTGGAGGTCGAGCATTTTATCGAGGGGAGGTTGCTTTTAATGAAGGCACGGTTCGACCTTTTTACTGCGGTTTTTATCAATGTGTACGCTCCAACAATCGGTGCAGAGAGGAAGCTGTTTTTACAAACAGTTAATGATGTTTTAAATGGCTGTGCCCCGGAGGATTTTTTATTCTTGGGGGGGGATTTTAACTGTACTGAAAATGCGTCTTTAGATCGCAACCATGCAGAGCCGCATCCAGTGTCCCAACACGTGCTGAGGCAGCTGGTCTGCTCCCACGGCCTGGTGGATGTGTGGAGAAGGATGCATGCGGACTGCCGTCAGTACACATGGTCCCACCTCAGAGAGAGTAGGATCTCCTCAGCTAGGCTCGACCGTATTTATTGTTTTAAGCATCATTTTAATATTGTTAAGATGTGCAGTATTGTCCCTGCTGCTTTTACTGACCATGCTTTGCTTTTATGTCATGTTTTTATTCAGAACATTTTACATAAAAGCGCTTATTGGCATTTTAATTCAGTCTTAACGTTTGATAAACATTTTAAAGAGGTTCTTATTTATTTCTGGGATGTTTTTAGACAGAGGAAGGGAGAGTTTAGTTGTCTTAGGCAGTGGTGGGACCATGGTAAGACAGAGATTAAACTCTTATGTCAGCAGCACACCCTCAATGTCACCAGAGACATCACCAGATCTATGAAGGACCTGGAGACTGATATAGTGGAACTAGAAAGACTGAGCGAGTCCACAGCAAATCGAGGATATATTGAAATCCTCAAAGTCAAAAAGCTAGCTTTAGCAGACCTGTTGGACGGTAAAGTACAGGGTGCACTGGTCAGGTCCCGGTTCCAGGCCATCGCGGAGATGGATGCTCCCTCTAGCTACTTCTTCGGCCTGGAGAAGAGGACCGGGCAGGGGCGAGTGATCCACTCACTTTTAACAGACACAGGGCAAAATCTGACTGAGCCAAGCCAGATCAGGAGGCGAGCTGTCGGTTTTTATTCCAGTCTATACTCAAGCGAGTACGAGGAAGAGGAAGCACTGATAGACGAGTTCTGTTCAGGACTACCTCAGGTCTCTGAAGAGACAAATGAACAGCTCAGCAGGCCGATCGAAATGCAGGAACTAAAGACTGCACTGCAGGGCATGCAGGCGCGGCGTGCTCCCGGCATAGACGGCCTGTCAGTCGAATTTTACAAAGCCTTCTGGGAAATCTTAGAAAAAGACCTATTGGAGGTCTTTAACGAAAGTCTGGCCTCTGGCTCAATGCCCATGTCCTGTAGGAGAGCTGTAATAACTTTGCTCCCTAAGAAGGGTAACCTACAGGACATAAAAAACTGGCGCCCTGTGTCTTTATTGTGTGTGGATTACAAGCTCCTGTCCAAGGTCCTGGCCTCCAGGCTGGGGAGGGCTATGGAGCAGGTCATCCACCGGACCAGACCTACTGTGTGCCCGGCAGGTCCATGGTGGACAATGTCCACCTCATTCGGGATGTTTTGGACGTCTCCGGCTCATTGGGCTGTAACACTGGTCTGATTTCTCTAGACCAGGAAAAGGCTTTTGACCGCGTTGAACACAGTTTCCTCTGGAAGGTTCTGGAGAGGTTTGGGTTCAGCGCTGGCTTCATAGCCCAGATCAAGGTGCTGTACAGGGATGTTGAGAGTGTGCTGAAGTTTAAACGGTGGTCTGTGTGCTCCTTTTAGAGTGTGTCGAGGCGTCAGGCAGGGCTGTGCTCTGTCCGGCATGCTCTACACGCTCTCCCTGGAACCCCTCCTCCACAAGCTCCGCTGCAGCCTGCACGGCTTGCTTTTACCTGCTTTTAACACGAACGTGGTTTTAAGTGCGTACGCGGACGACATCGTGGTTTTTATTGACGGCCAGAGGGATGCAGACCTTTTAATTAGCACAGTTAAAAATTTTAGCAAGGCATCGGCAGCGAGGGTGAATTGGTTAAAGAGTGAAGCCCTCGCTGTCGGTGAGTGGCGTGGAGGCCTCCCAGTTCTTCCTCAGGGGTTAGTCTGGAAGAGGGGTGGGTTTAAGTACCTAGGGGTGTTCCTTGGAACAGAAGAAATTATGAAGAAGAACTGGAGGGCGTCACAGAGAAGCTAGAGGGGAAACTCTCCAAGTGGAGATGGCTGCTCCCTCAGATGTCTTTTAAAGGTCGAGTTTTGGTTTTAAACAACCTTGTAGCATCCCAACTGTGGCACCGTTTAACCTGTGTAGACCCCCCGTCAGGCCTGCTCGCCCAGATCCAGAAGAAAATGGTGGATTTCTTCTGGGATGGTCTACACTGGGTGCCACAGGGGGTGCTGTTTTTAACCAAGGAGGAGGGGGGACAGGGCCTCGTCCACCTGGCCAGCCGGACAGCCACTTTAGACTCCAGTTTTTACAAAAGTACCTCACAGGGCCGGCTGATCTGGTGTGGAGAGATGTGGCCAGCTGCATTCTCAGACGTGCAGATTTCCTGGGCTGGATGCTGCTCTGTTTTTTATTGATTCTAAATTTTTAAAACTAAGTGGGCTGCCTCCGTTTTATCAGGGTGTTTTTAAGTCTTGGGGCCCTTTTTGACTGTAAAAGGTGCCCAAAGGCTGACTCTCTGCACTGGTTGTTGAGAGAACCATTGATCCACAGGGCCAGGCTGGACATCAGCAGCAGCGTGACCCCCGGCCTGACGATGTCCCTGCTAAGAACAAAGACCCTGACCCTGCAGCAGCTAGTGGACGCAGTGGGGCCGGCGCTGGGTGACGCCCGGGGTCTGGGCTCTGTGCTGGGTCTAACATCCGTCCGGGTGGCAGAGAGGCTTCTGGAGCTGTGGCGCCAGAGACTCTCTGGAAAAGAGAGGAGACAACTGGCAGACTATGGCCAAGGAAAGGCCAGACCAGATCCTGCAGACCCTTCCCTGACATCTCCCTGAGCCAGCACCCTGGGGGACCTGACCGGCCCCCTGCTAGCTAACACACACAATGAAAAACTAACGCTGCCATAAAGCTGATAAAAAAACATTGTACACAAACTGTGTGTGAAAGCCATCCACAAGGTCGGACTGTGCAACCGCCCCCCCACTGTGTGGTCCAACAGACTGGGGACCAGCGGAGCGGGCCCCCAGTGGAGGATTTTATACAAACCTCCCCTCAAAAAACGGACTGCTGACCTCCAGTGGAGGATTTTACATGGTGCTGTCGCCTCCAATGCTTTCATCGCTGTTCTTAATCCTGCTGTTTTAAACTCCTGTCCGTTCTGTAACCTGAGAGAAACTGTGTTCCATGTTTTTACTGAGTGTCAGAGGCTCTCCAGCTTCTTCACTCTTTAACATTGGTTTTTAGTTTCTTTAATGTGGTTTTACTGAGAGGGTTTTTATCATGGGAGCTGTTTACAAAAAAGAACAGAAACACAAGTGGCAGCTCCTAAACTACCTCTCAGGAGAAGCAAAGATGGCGATCTACCTGAGCAGGAGAAACCGGGTCGAAAACAGAGACGGACAGGAGGCCAAGGCGGTGTGGCTGACCAACATCCGGGCCAGACTCTGGCTCGAGTTTAGATTTTATAAACACATTGGAGACTTGGACGCTTTTAAACAACGATGGTGTTTTAATGATGTTGTTTGTTCAGTTGTCAATAATGAATTAGTTTTTGCACAAGTTTTTATGACCTGACCTGTCTTTTAAAAAAACAAACTGAAATTTTACTGCATTTTGCACTTTATGAAATTGTAAACAATTGAAATTGTGTAAATAAAGTGCTTTGCAAAAATCAAATCTCTCTCTCTTCTCTCTCTCTGTCTCTCTCTGTCTCTCTCTCTCTCTCTCTCTGTCTCTCTCTCTGTTTCTCTCTCTCTCTGTCTTTCTCTCTCTGTCTCTCTCTCTGTCTCTCTCTCTCTCTCTCTCTCTTCTGTCTCTCTCTCTCTGTCTCTCTCTCTCTGTCTCTCTCTGTCTCTCTCTCTCTCTCTCTCTGTCTCTCTCTCTTTCTGTTTCTCTCTCTCTCTGTCTTTCTCTCTCTGTCTCTCTCTCTGTCTCTCTCTCTTTCTGTTTCCCTCTCTCTCTCTCTCTCTCTCTCTCTCTCTCTCTGTCTTTCTCTCTCTGTCTCTCTCTCTGTCTCTCTCTCTTTCTGTTTCCCTCTCTCTCTCTCTCTCTCTCTCTCTCTCTCTCTCTCTCTCTCTCTCTCGCCCTCTCCCTCTCTACTCTCTCTCTCTCTCTCGCCCTCTCCCTCTCTCTCTCTCTCTCTCTCTCTCTCTCTCTCTCTCGCCCTCTCCCTCTCTCTCTCTCTCTCTCTCTCGCCCTCTC
>NC_136712.1:19021919-19031919 GCF_947650265.1 Symphodus melops
CAAACGATTTTGACAGAGATCAAAGTCACTAAAAGCGGCGCTCGGTGCAGAGCGGGATTCCCCGGAGACTCCTCCGTTTGTTCACTGAACATCACTGGAGCTGAAATTTATTCCTCACAACTTTTTATCCAAAACCAACATTTTTTTTTTTTTTTTTTTGCATCCCTTAAAGGTTTTCCTACCTGGGGACGCCAGCGAACATCTACATATCCTGTTTCCATGACAACGGAACCCCCATCACCCTGGACGTTGGACCCCCGAGCGTTTATAAAGATGGCCTCAGAAACGACTGGTATGTGTTCGCGTGTTGGGAGGGGATTTACGGTTGCATCAAGCGTCGCTTAGCAACCACAGAGGGAGCCGTGATGGCAGAGAACCTGCTGTGCGTGAATTATTATTAAATATGATGATGGAAGGAAAAAGGAAAAGTCATCATGGCAGTTGATTTCTGCTTTCCTAATCTCGACACAGTCTGCATAAAACCTGTTTGTAGTATTAACCAATCACGTGTCAGCAGGCTTTGGCGTACGCAGGAAGGGATCAGAAGCAGGAGCAGCGCAGTCTTCTGTAATGACGTAATGCAAAACAGTTAAACGGACGCTCCCTTCAATGTGCAGTTTGTAAATCCCGCCGCCGGGGGGGTGGGGGGTGGGGGGGGACGCTGGCTTGAGGGGAATCATGGGAATCATGGGAGTGATTCTCTCTGCTAACCCCTTCGAACCCCTGTTGAACCAACTTCGACCTGAGGGAGGAGAACACGTTCACCGTCGAGCTGCTGTTTCTGAGTCTCATACGTGATGTTTTTATCACGGCGGCTTTCAGGAGCAGCTCACGCTTCATCTTTGCATCCTGTGTTTCCATGGCAACGACAGGAAATAAGAACAATTACACAGGTTTAGACCAGTTTTAATGATGTAGATATTTGATTCTAAACATCGTAATAAAATTATTCATTATTATACTTTATCAATTTTGGACCGCCCGGCTCCTCTGCTTCAGACGAGGACGGGAGGGATCGCGCCGGTTCTTTATTTTGGGTTCCTCCTGGACCTCTCCACCCGGACTCGATCGCCAAGTTTTTGGCTGTAGATTATACAACAGGTGATGCAACCTCGATGAATGCATCTGATTGGATAAAGGCGCAGCTGGTCCGGGTGGTCTCTGGACTCATCATGCATAGAGCAGAGCTCGCCCATTGTTGTCAAGTGAGCGCCGGAGTCCCTCTCAAAACTCGCCATAACAATCCCAAAATGCACCCTGCCTCTCTCGTCTCCGCAGCGTGATCGATCGGGTCATTTCTCATGATGTGTCTTTTTCCTATTAATGAAACATAAACGTAGGTGTTTTGGAAAACGCATCAAAAAGGAGAGATTACCTGAGGAAAGTAGCGATGAGAGCTGTGAGTGCATGTGAGGTAGTTGGGTCTGGAGAGGTTGATTTGCCCCTCGGCGTGGGTTACTCTGACACCGAGCTGTCAGGTTTCGTCGCCCGGGCTCGATTTTTCCTGAAAGTCGTTTTCTTTGGACTAATCCGGTCGCCTTGTAAGACAAGCAGGATGAAAAAAAAGGGCTGCGTGCGGAGAGAGAATGGAGGGATGAAGGAAAAGGAAGACGTGGATGTGTTGAAGGAAAGATGTGGGCTGTGAAAGATGTTTTCTTCTTCATGTTTGTCTGTCATGGCGAGGACGGGTACGCTCCCGTTCGCCCGCAGGCGCTCGTTTATCCACACAGAGGATTTTACATTCTCGACAACATCCACATCTCGCTTTAATATGTGGAACACAAGCAGCACAAATCCAGAGTCGAGTCTGTCATGCTTCCTACACAGAGCCGCAATCCTGCCAGACACACACACACACACACACACACACACACACACACACACACACACTGGGACAATGCTATGAGACTCATCTTACTTTTTTATAAGATTTAAAACTGTTCGTCAAAGTATTTTTCTGCCTCTAAGAGAGCTGTGACTTTGGATGTTTGTGAGATTTTTAATCAATTTTAAAGTTAAAAAAAAAAAAAAAAAAAAAAAAGTATAATCATCTTCGCACACGATCCTTGTTCACACATGAATTGATAATAAAAAATAAAAAAACGAGGACTTCCGGTCTGAGCGGAGCCATGTGAAGACGCACGTTTTTGAGCTCCTCGCCGGTGCCGTGAATTATATTCTGTTAGCAACCTCCTATCAACCCCCTATTGTTTATTTTTCTAGCTGTGACCGTTCTTTGCTCATTCGCATATCTGCCGCTAAGAAATGACGTCTATCCACCGGAGAAAAGGTGTCCCTACCACGGACCCGAAGGCTAAGGCTAGCTGCTCGGCTAAAGACAGTGAGGCGGAGCTCCCTCCGGCTAGTACAGCGGGAGACGGAGACTCTATAATCCTGCAGGCTATCCACTCGCTGAGGGACGACCTGGTGAAGAAAATCGATGGTAACGCTGACACACATTCTAGGGAACTACGCCGGGAAATCGGCCAGCTGAGAGACGAATTGAAGGCATCTATTGACCAAGTTAGTGGCCGTATTAAGGCCATCGAGGACCGAGTGGGGGACCTGCATGTAGCCGCTAACGAACACTCTGACAGGATAACTGAGCTGGAGCACGATATGCAGCGGCTAAAGAGCGACATGAAAACCATAGCCGACAAGAACGAGGACCTGGAGGCAAGGTCGAGAAGGTGTAATCTACGGATCACCGGGATAAAGGAGAAACGGGAGACGGGGAAGAATTCATCTGACTTCGTGGCTAAGCTGCTTCAGCAGACGCTAGGTCTGGAGTCGCCCCCTCTGCTTGATAGATCCCACCGTGCCCTCCGTGAGCGGCCCCAGGAGGACCAGCCACCCCGCACCTTTGTGGTGAGATGTCACTACTTTCGGGAGAAGGAGGCTATTCTCCGCAAGGCAGCCACATCTGACGAACTGGTGACACCACAAGGGGACATTATCAGGATCTTCCCTGATTACACGCAGGCCGTTGTGAAGCGGAGAGCGGCTTTCAGGGAGGTGAAAAACATGCTTAAGAACTGTGAAGGGGTTAAGTTTGGACTGTGGTATCCCGCGGTCCTTAGAATTACAACCGCTGACGGTGTGCGACATAGCTTCTCGGATCCGAACGAGGCCAAAGACTTCGTGAATAAGAACACTACGGGGGTCTCATGAAACAACCTCAGGTATTCGGGGCCAGCTAATAGGCTAACATATCCTGTGTGTTAACGGTTATGCTAGCACGAGTTAGCGACTACATGTTTCGATCGTGTGGATGTACATTTACATTTTTTGTATCTGATATGATGATGCTGGCGCTAGCATGTACTACTGCCTACTTAACTGGCTATCGTGCCGCTACTACTTCGCATGCCTCCCCATACGGGTGGGCCGGCTTGTTTTGGTTCTGTATTACCTATGTTCCTTGTCCGTTTAAACGTAGCGGCACTTTTCTGTTCTTTATGTGCTTGGGTTTAACAATACTGATTATGACTTTTTATTTCTGGAGGTTAGCTAACGTTCCTGATAAAAAAAAATTTGACAGTGGAATGTGTTCAAGGGCACCGGCGAGCCTCGGTCTCGCTAGGTAAGCTGTTTGTTGTAGTGTGTGAGTGTCGTCGGGGGTGGGGAGCAGTCTCTCATTTGGGGAGGGACCGGCGTGTTTTGTTGAACGATGTTTGGAATGTTACTTCCACTGTGTTTCTTATGTTGCAATGCTTTTTGAGTTTTTGTCATGTGTGTTTTTGTTTAATGTTTAAACTCTTGTTTTGGATGGTTTATTTTTGGTTTGTTTTCAGTTCCCCCCCCCTCCCTCTCTCTCCCCCTCCCTTTCCCTTCCTACATGCAGGACTCTTGGGATGTCTGACCTATACTGTCACAGGTAGCAGGGATGCAGGGTGCGGCTAGGGCTGCGACCACCTTTGTGAGCTGGAACGTCAGGGGTCTCAACCACCCGGTAAAACGTAGTAAGGTTTTCTCCACCTTACGTAAATTGAACTCAGACATCGTATATTTGCAGGAAACACATCTCAGCTTAGCGGACCACTCTAAACTTCGGCGAGGTGGGTTCTCCCAAATTTTTCACTCTAAATTACAGACCAAGCATAGGGGGACAGCTATTCTAATTCAGAGACATGTGCAGTTTGTAGAGTCCACCGTCATTGCAGACAAAAACGGTCGATATGTTATTGTTAAGGGCTTATTGTATAATCGACCAGTCGTATTGGCTAATATTTACGCCCCTAACTGGGACGACTCAGTTTTCTTTAGTAATGTGTTTGCCCAACTTCCAGATCTGGATTCGCACTGCCTCATTCTTGGGGCGGATTTTAATTGTGTCCTCCACCCCAGCTTGGATCGTTCTGCGGTGTCTGCTAGACCTCTGTCTAATTCGGCCCGTGTGGTTAACTCCTTTGCCGAGGGTTACGGCATGCTGGACCCCTGGCGCTTTAAAAATCCTACCAGTAAACAATTTTCCTTCTTCTCTGCGGCCCAACAGTCATATTCACGGATAGACTACTTCCTGTTAGACAAAAAGCTGATTTCCTTTCTCCATTCTATTGAATACGGGAACATTGTGGTCTCAGATCACAGCCCAGTGGTGTTGCAACTCTGTTTTCCTGGTCACTTGCGCCCACAGAGAGTGTGGCGGCTTAACCCGCGTTTACTATCAGACAAGGATTTTATTGCCTTTATTTCCAATCACATTGATATCTTTCTCGAAACTAATCGGCGACCAGAGACAAGTGTGGGCATTATGTGGGAAGCTATGAAGGCGTATCTTCGCGGCCAAATTATTTCCTATACTATCAGCGCGAACAGGCGGAGGACAAAACGTATGACAGAACTTATGGACTTGATTGGCGACGTTGATAGAAGGCATTCATCTATGCCGACTGCCGACCTGTATAAAGAACGCATCTCTCTGCAGACAGAATATGACTCTCTGGCAACCGCCCATGTGGAGGACCTGTTTCTTAGATCTAGACAGTCTCATTATGAACACGGGGAACGGGCAAGTAAGTTACTTTCCCATCAATTAAGGCAGGCGGCTGCAGATAATCTAATAACGGAAGTCACAACAACGACTGGGGACACTACGACTGACCAGAAGGGTATAAACGATCAGTTTAAAGGTTTCTATGAGACACTATATTCCTCTGAGGTCATTGACGGCTCCTCTATTACAAGCTTCTTCAACAACCTTGGGCTCCCCACATTAGACCCGGATGAGGCGGCCTCCCTGGAGGGGGACATTTCTAACGGAGAAATAGAGTGCGCGATTAAGGCTATGAAGAGCGGAAAGGCCCCTGGGCCTGATGGCCTACCGATAGAATTTTATAAAACATTTTCCAACAAACTAGCTCCGGTGCTTCAGGAGGTATACAAGGAGGCCTTTGGCCGTGGGTCACTGCCTCCTACCCTGTCTCAAGCGATCATATCTGTCCTTCTCAAGAAGGGAAAGGACCCGACGAGGTGTGACTCTTACAGGCCGGTGAGTCTAGTCTGCTGCGATAATAAAATACTTTCTAAAGCTCTAGCGTTGCGTTTGGAGTCAGTTCTACATAAGGTTATTCACCCGGACCAGACGGGGTTTATGAAGGGTAGGCAGTCGTTTGGCAATCTCAGACGCCTCTACAACATAGTGTACTCTAGTCCTAGCCCCACTGCGGAGGTCCTTATCTCACTTGATGCGCATAAAGCGTTCGATCGCATTGAATTTGAGTATTTGTTTACAGCACTTGAACGATTTGGGTTCAGTCCAGGCTTCGTGTCCTGGATAAGGCTTTTGTACTCTGCACCTCAAGCTGCGGTCCGTACTAACAATGTTATCTCAGAGTATTTTTTCCTCCGGAGGGGCACGCGTCAGGGATGCCCATTATCACCTCTCCTATTCAACTTGGCAATAGAGCCTCTGGCTGTTGCCCTTAGGGCCCAGTCTGACTTTGCTGGTATTGCGAGGGGAGGTCATACGCACAAATTGGCCCTGTATGCGGACGATTTGCTGCTGTTTTGCGCGGACCCTCTCAGGTCAATCCCGACCGCACTTGATGTTATCGCCAGGTTTGGGTCGGCGTCTGGTTACAAAATTAACCTCACCAAAAGCCTACTGTTCCCAATCAATTCGCACGCGTCTGAACTTTCCTACACTGATTTCCCTTTTAAAGTGGTTCCGGACTCATTTACATACCTGGGGGTGCATGTGACACGGAGGTTCAGAGACCTGTTTAAGGAGAATTTTCAACCGGCACTTGAGAGGGTTAAGGAGGACTTGAAGCGCTGGGCGTCTCTTCCCATATCTCTGGCTGGAAGAGTAAATGCCGTGAAGATGGTTGTGTTGCCAAGGTTGTTATATTATTTTCAGCAGATTCCTATATTTCTCCCAAAGTCCTTCTTTAAAGAGCTAGACAAGCACGTCTCTTCATTTATCTGGGACAAGAAACTTCCGCGTCTGCGTAAGACTTTTTTGGAGAAAAGTAAGTCAGAAGGAGGTCTCTCACTCCCCAATTTTCTGCACTACTACTGGGCTGCAAATCTTCACAAGCTGGTTTTTTGGGCGTCCCACTTTAGGGAGGGGTCGGGTCCGATATGGTCCAGCATGGAAGGGTTCTCTTGCAAACCGATGGATCCAGCCTCCTTGTTGTGCGCTCCCCTGCCGCTTAGTAAAACATACCATTCTAACAATCCAGTGGTTAGCAGTTCACTCAGAATTTGGTCGCAGTTTCGGTTACACTTTGGACTAACTCAGATGATTCCGGTTACTCCTATAGTTCGCAACCCAATTTTTAAGCCTGCTTTACTCGACTCGGCTTTTCAACTTTGGTTCTCCAAGGGCCTGAAGAGTGTGGCTGATTTATTTAAGAATGGGGTGTTTTTATCTTTTGAGGATCTGGTTGGAGGATTTGGTTTACCTAGGACTCACTATTTCAGGTATTTACAGGTTCGTGACTTTGTCCGGAAACATGTCCCCTCGTTTCCGTCGGCTCCGTCGAGGGGTTGGCTGGAGGACTGTCTTGACCTTAACCCCTGTCGGGGGGGATGCGTCTCGAGGTTGTATAATATAGTCCAGGGCATCTTTAGTCCTCCCCTTGATCATCTTAGGGACTCCTGGGAGAAGGAATTGGGGTTGAAACTGTCTGATGAGACCTGGCAGTCCGCTATTGAGAGAATACATAAATCCTCCTTATGTGTAAGACATGGGGTACTTCAATTCAAGGTGTTCCATAGGCTACATCTTTGTAGAAGCAGGCTTGCAAAGCTATATCCGGGTACAGACCCCACCTGCCAGAGGTGCCACTCTGCCCCTGCCACCCTCTCTCACATGTTTTTCACCTGCCGATCGATTGCCCCATTCTGGTCCTTCGTGTTTGAAGCTCTCTCTTCTATGTATTCGCGTAAGATACAACCTAACCCTGTCACAGCTATATTCGGCCTGGCTCCCAGGGGGATGTCCCTCTCGAGCTGTCAATCAAGCTCTCTTGCCTTTGCTTCCCTCCTGGCCCGCCGACTCATTCTTCTCAAGTGGAAGGACCGTTCGCCGCCCTCGCACGCGCGGTGGGTCAGAGAGGTAATGGCGCATTTAAAATTAGAGGAGCTGCGATATCGTAGTCAGGGCTCTGCAAAAAAATATCATGAAACATGGCAGCCCTTCCTGGATTACTTTGATAACTTGCCAAGTGCAAATGTGACTGACTGACTGAGGCCCTCATGTAGCCCCCCCCCCCCCCTCCCTCCCTCCCTCCCTCCCTCCCTCCCTCCTTTTTAGTTGCTTTCTGTGACCTATTGGATTTTACATTTTTGTTTGTGCATTTATATTGTATTTTTATATATATATTTATTTTATTTATTTAGTTAGTTTTTCTGTCTTTTTCTTCAGTTTTCTCATTTACTGTTGTTAAGGGGGAATTGTCCCCCATTATGCACATTGCACTACGTCTCTGTACGCCATATGTTGGATGCCTGTGTTCTGTTGTGGCCACATACGTAACAATGTGTGATGCGTTGTCCGATGTTCATAATTCATGCAAAAAATCAATAAAAAACAGTTAAAATAAAAAAATAAAAAAACTTCTAGAAAATCCCAGGACAGGCTCGTAAATCTTGCTGAACACTCGTCCTTCACAGCGGGAGACAGAACAGTCTGACGGGTGATGACAGTTATTTGGCTTCACTTTCAGACGTGTAATTTATCTACAGACTGACATCATCAAACCGCAGTGGTACCTTCAAACGGGGACACGGTCAGAGATGTAGGCGACGGGCGGACACCCACCTTTTCTTTAAGAAGCTTTTGTATCTCAGACAGAGTGATGGGAGAGTTTCGTGCTCCGCTCCTGAAACACACGGATGAGCGTGCAGACGTTAAAGCATCGTCTGCTGTGTGTGATGCTGGAGGAAGTGAGGAGGGAGCGAGTACCTGGCGGCGCCGCTGCTGCTGCTGCTGCGCCTGCTCCAGGCTCTGCAGGCCTCCGGAGCTCGACTGAAACCTCTCAGGAACTGCAGGTAGTCGACTTTCTCAGCGCCGCCCGCACACACCTGCAGCAGACACGGAGACAAAGGACGATGACGATGATGAGAGGGTGAAGAGAAAGGGCTCTACATAGTTTAGTCTTTTGAAAAGGAGATTGGATTGTGAGACTCGACTTCACACCAGAAGGATTCAGGAGACTCGGATGAGTTTAAAGACGAGTCATGAGGCGAGCGAGCGAACGGAACACCAGACTCTGTCGACCAAAGACCCGAGAGAAACCCTCGACATGTTAAGATGTCACCTGCATTACCTGGAGCTGATCTCATTGGGCGAGAGGCGGGGTTACACCCTGGACTGGGCTGACACCTACAGACAGTTCAGAGTCAGCAGGTAACCAGCGTGTGATTGGACTGTGGGAGAAGCCACGCCACGCACGGGGGAGAACATGCAGACTGCACACAGAGAGGCTCCTGACAGACGGGGATTCAAACCAGCAACCTCCTCACTGTGAGGGGGCAGAACTAAACCACTGGGACATTCAGGATTCCCTCAAGTTGAATCAGAATCCAACGCCGGCGAGGACGACCACGGGAAGTGAAGAAATGCACCTTTTGCTTTTGTTTTATTTTCTGTTGGACGCCGTCGTGTGTTTCTACTCCAGGCTTTTTAAACATTGCAGCACCGGCGTCGGTGATAATGGAGGATGTAATGGCGTCTCAGTGGAGGCAGGTGGAGCAGCATGCTGATGTTTCTGGCATCAGGTGTGTTGAGCAGTAATTTTGCAGGACGCAGCTGATCGGGGGAATAAGCGGATGTTCTTCGGGGGGATGCACACGCCTGCTTTCTGCTCTGACCTTGTGCTGAATTTTTCTCTCCCGCATGTTTAAACAAATACATTTAAGAGCTGGCACCTTCCCAAGCACACACAATCAGATAAGTAGTTTACCTATTTTGGAGGCTCATAATCAAAGTAGAGTCCCCGCTGCCCTGCCCTACATCCGCCCGAGGTGTAATCCAGTGCAGCGGTCCCCAGCGGAGCTCCCAGCATTCAGTCTTATTATAGACACCACTCGTCCAATTATCACTGCTATCAACAGCCGCGGAGCAAAACACACCGTAACACCTCAGGGGAGGGGGGGGGGGGGGGGGGGGGGTAGTGCTCTACATACCTGTGACAGCTCCGTTACACCTGCAGTTCAGTGAAATGCTGAAGGTGAAACAGAGGTCAGTGGACAACGGTTCAAGGCAAACAGATGTGTCAAGATTATCAGTAAAACATCTGTTCTGCTTTTAAACTCACAAAGCGTTCATCAGAAGTTTTCATTTAAAAAAACAAGACAACATGAATCCTTCCATCTCATTTTATATTATAATTTATAATGAATTAGACTTTCATGGAGCGCCTTTCAATAAACATCAAAAGAAATCAAAAACAAAAATAATCTGAGAGGACGGTGAGGACAGGGTCTGTTCGTAGACGAAGGAGAAGAGGTGAGGTTTTAAAGATTTCTTGAAGGTGCGATGAAGGAGATC